>NW_028317883.1:3377500-3677500 GCF_062004578.1 Staurois parvus
CAAGGAGTCTGTCCCCTGTCTTACAGACAGCGATTGTGTTTAAGCTCTCGGTTTTTGTCCCCGTCTATATTAGCTTGTTGCTATTTGTTATTAACATATTCCACAAGGAAAATTGAATCCTTTTATATTTTACACAGTCCTTGGGCACAGTAATAATACATCATGGGAAATGGTTACTTTGTACATTGAGTGCACAGTTTAAAAATATAGAAATGGCTATAAAAGTATTCTAACTATACTTATAATTAGAAATGAGATTTTTATATATTCATCCTACACAAGTGAATTTGGTTTGTTCACAAAATAAAATATTGGTACGGTGTTATAATAAGTATGTGCAGACCGTACTTTGCAAGCTGTGCTTAGATTTGGAAGGGAAAAAAAATCACGTTTCTTGTTTTCATGTTGAGAAAAGATGAAGAAGATCAGGGCAACCCAGGGAAATGGAGTGATAGATGCAAAAAAATATGTTTAGGCTTCAGCCCAAAGAAGATTTTACTTTGCATCATGGGTTTATTTAGCTAAATCAGAGGATGGGAAAAAGCAACTCTTTGATGGTGTAATGCTGTACAGGGGCAGAAAAAGATTTGGATTTTTCTTATGTTAAAAGGACTTTAAAGCAAGATGTCAGTAACAAAAATCAAAAATAAAAATTGTTTCCAAATGTTGATAAAATTTTCTAAAAGCATCTATTTATTAAGGAATTACATTAAAAGTCTTTTTTTTTGTTAGTTTTGGATAGTGTGAGTAAGAAATAGAACACCTGTTAGATTTTACTGCTTTTTGATTCTCCATTAAAGAGATATTCCTTGGCTTAGTCCTTATGCACACTGGGAATTTGGCTGCCAGCAGCCTATTAAAGTCCATGAGAGGCTCAAAGATGCTGGGGCTGGATGGTGCTCTCAGTATTACTAAAGTTTAAGGTGGCATGTGCCCAATGATGAAAGCCCGCAACTCAGGCTGCTTGCGTTCCAGTCATTCAACCCTTGGCACATACTGCCATAAATGTTAGTATGGCTCAGTGCACTCTGCACCCGTGTTCAGCCTCCCATGGAGTTTAATAGACTGCCAGCAGCAGGGCTGGAGGTGTACCTATTCCACCCACCTAAAAGCCACAATCTCGTGCTTTGGGGCTAAATGGTAAATGTCATGAGGTCTTACTGTCACAATGACAATTGTTTTAATAAACAGGAGAAAAGTGAGAAAAATCAACACAGACACATGTTTTTTCAGAATAGGGAAATCCTAGTTAGTGTTTTATTTCTGTCTGTCTGTCTCTGTTTCAGATTTTCCCTAACTTTGGTGAAAACATTGCCCAGATGTACACTTTTGTTTAAACTAGTTTCTTTCATTTAAAACATGTTGATGTTAGTTACGTTCACCCAACATTTTGCTACTGTTTGCTACTGTGTTTTTGTCATGGCAAAATCGATTTTCTAATGCATTTCAGCCAGATTTTCCTCTCCAACATTTCATGCTTTTTTGCATTACTTTAAATCAGGTGTGATCCAATTTCCTAGATGGAGATACACAATGTCAGGCATCAGTACTAAAACTGTAATGTTGCAGAAGCAGTGCCACTTATGATTTTTTTTTTTTTTTGAGAAAATACATTTTGATTTTATTTTCTATTAACCAAATCGAGTGTTGAGCACTAGTGGTTAGCACTAGCTTTACACAATGCTATTTACAATATAAATTTTTGAATACTGCTGATGCCCTATAAGGCCTCATGCACAGTGGATGTTCCTAGGGGCCTCTGGCTTTTTTTTTGCCTCTAAATGCCCCTGCATGTTAGCCTATATGTCTATGCTTGCATAGGCTATTAAAAGATTTAGAGGAAGGAAAAAGAATCCATGCCAGTGTATCCAGGGGCATCTGTGTTTTAGTAGAAAAAAAAAATATGCTTGATGTCTGTAGGCATCTTATCCAATAGCTCTTATCCAAAAGCTCTAGAACTTTCTGAAGCACTGACCTAGAACAAATATGCAGATTAGGAGTTTTGAATGTACTCTCACTTGTGACAGTCACAAAAGTATTTTTTAGGAGGCTGCAATACCAGCTCCCTAATACTTTCAGAACAGGTGTCCTTTAAAGTGTCTATAAACCATTATTTGTAACAAGTGAAGTGATTAATCTCAGATGATACAGAGAGATGAAACAATTCCTCCTACATAAGGTGTACCTATTTATTTGCAGTTATCTGTCCTGTACAACACACAAATGAAAGGATTTTTCTCAGTAGCAGGAAACATTGGGGCAGGGATATGATGTCATGCACAATACAGAACTAGAGCACAGAGCTGTGGATAATCTGATAGCTGATTAGAGGAAAGTGACACATCCCTCTCTTCACAGGCTCAGTCTTGCTGTGTTCTGGAACAGGGGGAGCCATGTGGTTTCAGCTTACTCTATTAGGAGTGAATCACGCAGAGAGCAGAGCGAGGAGGGATCAAAGAGGAAACAGACTTGATCATTTGGATTCAGGTTAGTACACACCGTAGATGTATGTACTTTGTTAATTGTATTTCATGTACAAGGTTTAAAACCACTTTAAGTTGTATTCCTTTATCACAAATATATTTTTGTGTATTTTTTTTAACATTTATACACCAGGATGAATGGGATAGGATCCAGACATGTAAATTGCACATGTACCTCCTCAACCTCCTGCTTCATCTTGTGTGGTATAAGTGATGTGAATAGAAGACCCCGTTGTGGAACAATACTCAAATGCTAACATGAACTTATTATAGTCTTGCCTAAATAAATGAAGAATAATACACAAGATTTACAACATACTTATTACTTTTCTTGAACATTATGTTACTCCTTTTTCCCTTTTGTGCTGCTCACATAACAAAAAGCCTAGGCCAGTCGTGGCGAACCTATGGCACACGTGCTGCAGTAGGCACGCTGAGCCCTCTCTGTCAGCACACGAGCCAAGTTGCCCCAGTAGCTGAGCATCAGATAACAGCACACATAGGGTACATGCGCATGCTCGGAAAGGAGTAGCAGCACCAGGAGAAGACGTCAAGAGCAGCAATTAATTCGCCATGACTCGTCTGAGCTTTTGCATGACCGGTCAGTGAGTTGCTAAGGATATATATATAAATTGGATAGGCTGTGAGTTTTAAACAATCATTTTTATTAACACAAGATTTTAGATTGTGCTGGTGGTCAATAGAACTTTGCCCCCTTGTGCTGGTGGTCAGTGGAACTTTGCCTCCTTGTGCTTGTGGTCAATGGAACTTTGCCCCATTGTGCTGGTGGTCAGTGGAACTTTGCTGCCTTGTGCTGGTGGTCAGTGGACGCTCTGTTATTGTGGTTTTTTTTTTAAGGCTTTCTTTAACCACTTGCCCTCCAGAGGATTTACCCCCCTTCCTGACCAGGACATTTTTTGCTGTTCGGCACTGTGCTATTTCAACTGGTAATTGCACAGTCGTGCAAAGCTGTACCCAAACAACATTTATGTCTTTTTTTCACACAAATAGAGCTTTCTTTTGATGGTATTTGATCACCTCTGCAGTTTTTATTTTTTGTTCTATAAACAAAAAAAAGACCAAAAATAAAAAAAAAAACAATATTTTTCACTTTTGGTTATAAAAAAAAATATACAATAAATTCAAAGTTAGTCATACATTTAGGCTAAAATGTATTCTGCTACATGTCTTTGGTAAAAAAAAATATCTCAATACATGTATATTAATTGGTTTGTTTTAAAGTTATAGCATTTACAAACTATGGAACATATAATGGAATTTACGTAGCTTTTACTTTCTGACTGCCTATCACATTTCTTGATGTGCTAAAATGCTAGGGCAGTACAACCCCCCCCCCCCAAATGACCCCTTTTTGGAAAGTAGACACCCCAAGGATTTTGCAGAGAGGCATGTTGAGTCCATGGAACATTTTATTTTTTGCCACAAATTTTTTGAATATGAACATTTTTTTTTTACACAAAGTTGTCACTTTAATGATATATTGCTCATGCATGCCATGGGTATATGTGGAATAACACCCCAAAACATATTCTTCTACTTCTCCCAAGTATGGGGATACCACATGTGAGAGACTTTTTGGCAGCCTAGCTACATACAAGCCCACAATATCCAATGACCATCTCTAGGCTTTCAAAGGGCATATATCCTCATATCACTTCCCCACTACCTATCACAGATGCGGAGGCTCTAAAATGCCAGGATAGTACAAATACCCCGTTTTGGAAAGTAGGCACCCCAAGTAATTTTATAAGAGGCATGGTGAGTATTTTACAGATATCATTTTTGTCACAGGGTTTTGAAAAAGAAAAAAAGAAAAGAAAAAATACATTTTTTGTTTTCTTTCTTCGTTTTCCAAAAACATGTGGCAACAAATGAGATCTGAAAAACACTCACCATTCCTCTTAGCAAATACCTTGGAGTGTCTACTTTCCAAAAAGGTGTCAGTTGGAGGGGTTACTTCTACTATCCTGGCATTTCAGGGCCAACATTAGAAGCTTATGCCACACATCACCAACTCTTGAAGACCAAGCCTTTTCTGACACTTTCTGATCACATGAAAAACTGTTTTTTTTTTTTGCTAGAAAATGACTTTGAACCCCCAAACATTATATATATTTTTTAAAGCAGAGGCTCTAGAGAATAAAACAGTGGGTGTTGAAATTTTTTACATCACACAGTATTTGTGCAGCGATTTTTCAAATGCAAATCTTTTTGGAAAAATATACTTTTTAGAATTTCAGTGCACAAAAACACAATATATTGCCCAATTGTTTGATAAAATATAAAAGATGATGTTACGATGAGTAAATAGATACCAAACATGACATGCTTTAAATTGCTCATGCCCGTGCAATAGCAACAAAGTACATACATTTTTATTATCGATAGGCATTGCTTTAACAGCCTTTACAGGCCACCAATTTATATTTACACAGGAGGCCTAGTGCTAGATTTACTGTCCTCGATCTGACTTTCGCGATGATACCTCACATGCATGGTGCAACCGCTGTTTACATACCGGCACGGGGTCAACGCTTGTGCTCGCAGGGGTGCAAGGGTGCTTGTTGTGCGTATAAATTGCTTTGGCCCACAATCAATTGATACAAATCTTCCATGAAAACAGCGGAGGGGCTAAACGCTAGTTCTGCCAGCAAACGGGGCTGATCCTGCTAACACTGCATTTTTGGGGACACTATACAAAGGAGGCACTAGTATAGTTCTGCATGTGATCAATATATTGATCCATACAAACACTATACTAGTAATGGCGGTGATCAGCGACCTATAGCATGAGTGTGATAGTGTGCAGGCAATCTAACGCTAGCTGACCCTAGCTGGGTGGGGAGCTTACTGACCCTGATGCTATCTGATGTTGCTGGTGGCAGTAATACAGTGATCAGTGCAAAATGATATATAATGACACTGTACTAATGGCACTGGTTGGGTGACGGGGTGATCAAAGAGTTAATAGGGGTGATTAAAGGGTTAAATGTGCTAAACTAACATGTGTGGGTAAACTATAGTGCATTTACTTTGTGTCTCTTCTCTCCCTGGACCGATGGGTAGGGGTAGCAGCAGGTGGCGCCGGGGCGTTCACACCCCAAAATAGGAAGTGACCGAAGATTACTTCACTGTGCCAAGAGCTGCTGCTCGCCCGCAAAATGCGGGTCAGCGGTTGGCAAGTAGTTAAAAAATAACTGTTAAAAAAATAAAAAAAAACATTTAACATTTTTTTTTACTTTTTTTTGTAATACTTTTATCAGAATAGTACAATGTTACCATAGTAACTTTGTACTACTGTGTGTTTGTAGGAAGGGGGGGGGATTCATAACAGCTTTGCTTATATTGTGATCATGTGATTGCATAGTGATTACATGATCACTGGGTTCCATTCAGCAGGATCTTCATTCCGCTGTGTCCATTGCGGGAAGCGGTTAAAAGATGTAAATGTATGAGTTGTTTTTTCTAAACTAAAACCTCAGTATGCAGGTTTAATTGCAGTGTTGGCACTTTACGATAAATAAGTGGGTTCTGGGTTGCAGTTTGGGCACTCGGTCTCTAAAAGGTTCGGCATCACTGGCCTAGGAATTTGGTCAAAACATTTCTACTGAATGGGAGAATATGCTAGTATGGTCTCTGGTCCTTCCATTCAGCAGACATCACATGACTTGATTCCTTGACTTTTATTTAGGAAACCAGCAGTGAAGTGGACCTGGTGCCGTAATTGTTTCATCTCTTCTCTTACTCTCTGCTTATTCATCTGAGAAGACAACAATTCAAGATATAGGAGCATCAGAAAGGTTTGTAATTTTTCTGAAATAGCAATGTTTTTTAAAACCTAATAATGTTTACAAGAATTTTTGTTTCATATTTTTCAAGCCAATTAATAGTAAAAACAAACAAAAAAAAGGTTGTGAACACATATTTCAGGGCTATCTTCATTGGACTGTATTTCACCATTTTATCTACTCATGGTAAGAAGTCTTGGTAGGTCTAGATGTGGAGTGTTGTAACACCTATTATTTGTTTCCAAGGATGTGAATGAATATGGACCTGCATTTTGTAACTGGAAAGTGTTAACACATATCTTTTACTGAACCTCATTAAAATCACTGCCAATTAGCGTGGAACGCAGGAATTATTTCTCACTTTTCTCTGACTCTTTTCTTTCTTTCTTTTTCTTTGAGTTCCTTGGTTGATTTTGGTTGATGAGTTCAATTAGCCAGCTACATTAGCAAGGCAAAGATGAAGACACTCATTTCAGAAGATGAGTGGGAGTGAATAACTAGGATGAGAGAGAAGTGAGCCAAAAGAAACCTAGACAAATAAAAAAATGTGTGCTCAATGTAATTTCGATGTGTAACTATGTAAACTAACAGACTTCTTCTACATAGTGTTTCTTAGTTGCTTCCTTGCTTCAGAAGAAGACAAAAAAGTACCCTGCAGTCTGTAAAGTATACAGTATATCATCCAAGTATAAGCTTCATAAATTCCAAATGACTGTCATGTCTGATACTATAGTAGATTACTATTGTGAACTGGAGCAGTCAGTTATGAATCTGCCTGCCTGTTTGCTATTATATTATCTTTGTATTTAGACAAAGCAAGGACTGTGCTGCTCTTCTGTTTCTTTGAGGTGATTTGATTTTTGAATAATGTGTATGTACATTCTACAAAAGTATGCCTCTTGAATATACCTTTCTTTTACATTATATTTGAAAATCTATCATTTTCAAAGTAATAATTCTACAAGTATTTTCACAGGTAATTTGCTACAGGTGAAGAGATGGGAGATGCCTATAATATTATTTTATAGTATTTCCCAAAATACACCACAGTCTTAAAGTGGACCTGTGACCATACTGTGGACATTCAAGTATTGATACATGTTTGCAACAAGCAGCAAATGAGGTTTTAAAAAAACACTGACCTCTGTAGCTGCAGTGACTGTGGAGTGGTTATTCGTCAGAGCACTGAAGTTGCAACTGATGTACCCTTGCTTCCTTTGGCAGCAAGGACATGACAGCCCATTAGTCTTCAAATAGAAATAAACAGCTGTTGACTACAACAAAACTCCATAGTCTCTGTTGGTATCATTGGGACAAATTATGACACAGATCTGCAGCTACAGAGGACCTGTGGCAATGCTATGGACATTCAAGTATTGATACATATTTGCAACAAGCAGCAAGTGAGCTTTTAAAAAACACTGACATCTGAGAAACTGTAGTGTAAGTACTCCTCTTGCACCACGTGTACCCTTGCTTTCTCTGGCAGCAAGGGCATGAAAGCCCACCAGTCTTCAAATGTGAAAAAACCAGCTGTTGCACTCAACTGTTCAAAATGGGACTACAACCAGACACAATAGTCTCTGATGGTATCAATGGGACAAATTATGATCTGCAGCTGCAGAGGTCAGAGGAAGCTTGCATTAAAACTCATGTACTGCCTGTTTATAATTTGTAAATGCCTGGATGTCACTATCCTGATCTCAAATTCACTTCAAAGAAGACTTTTTCAGCATTGTCCAGGATGGCAGCAGTTTATAAATTTACAAAGGAACTATTCAGCTATTTTCCACTATAGCAGATAGACCAACAGAAAACTCTACTAGAGAAGAAACAAAACCTTGAGTTGGCTTGAAGATAAATTTCCCTAGCTAAAGCATAAATTCCATTTGATCCTGGTTTATAGAAATCTCACATTTGAAGTGCATTGTAAAGTTATAGCAGTGGAGGTATGGAATTTGAGGCAAATACTGTGTCACAGGAGTTGCAACAACAGAAACTACACTAAAAAGAACAGGCTGTGAAGTTGCTGCATAGATTCCTAAGAAGGCTTAGAAATGATCAGAACAAACAGATCAACCTTACAAAGTGATAGACAAGAGAATAGAACATAAACAGCTGTTGTGGGGGCAAATGGTATTCTTGCAGAATCGTAACAAGAAAAAAAAAAAGGTCAAGACAGGAAGGAATTTTATATGTAAATCTACAATGAACTTCTCTTACTTGCTCCACTTTGGTCTGTTAAATATACAGTTGAAAGCATTTGTTATATCTATTTTTAAATGCAAAGAAACTGTTAATCTTAACATAAATTCAGAGCTGTCCTGTTTTTTCTGTGTGTGTTATCTCAAACAAACAAAACAAAACGAGTGACTCACCGTCCACTTCCCTGCTGTACCCAGAAGTTCAGTATTACAGTTGAGGACACCCTGCAGGTACTCCCTGTACTTTCATCCCTCACACAGGGGGAAATACAAGACCTGATGCCCCAAGTGCGGCAGATGTTGATGAGCAAATGCTTACTGTTTATTTCTGTTAGTTTCTATAATAGAGTAATAAATCTTGTTTTTATCCATTTACTACATTTAGATGGCGCTTGTCTTTGTTGTTGTTTGTTTTCACATTATAGAGTTTGCTTTTGGTTCTAAAGAATAAGATACCTGGAGTATATATTAGCTTATTATTTATAGACTTCTTATTGACTCATTAAGAGCTTAATTATCTGCCTATAGATACCTTTGAAGGGCTCACGGGGACTCAACGGGACCTTGGCTATGGGGTCTTACCTCAGCACAGCTTCCACACAGCTTTCTAGGGACAACATCAGGCTCACGGGGACTCAGCGGGACCTTGGCTGTGGGGGCTGGCCTCAGCACAGCTCCCACACAGCTTTCTAGGGACAACATCAGGCTCATGGGGACTCAACGGGACCTTGGCTGTGGGGTCTGACCTCAGCACAGCTCCCACACAGCTTTCTAGGGAGAACATCAGGCTCACGGGGACTCAGCGGGACCTTGGCTGTGGGGTCTGACCTCAGCACATCTCCCACACAGCTTTCTAGGGACAACATCAGGCTCACAGGGACTCAGCGGGACCTTGGCTGTGGGGGCTGGTTCGGGTAGTGATGGCTCAAGCCCTCAGGAGGGCAGTCCAGGTAGCTATACTCTGGGCACGCCATGGGGCAATTCAAACAAGGGTGGTCTGAGCACACAATAGGGGCAGTTCATGGCAAGGGTATTCTGAGCATACAATAGGGGCAGTTCATGGCAAGGGTATTCTGAGCATACAATAGGGGCAGTTCATGGCAAGGGTAATCTGAGCACACAATAGGGGCAGAGTCCAGGGTACTCTGCAACATGCGGCTTGTAGGGACACTCACGGTAGGCGGCTTGCAGACACTCAGCAGCAGGCGGCTTGTAGGGACACTCACCAACGGACAGCTTCCAGGGACACTCAGCAATGGACAGCGGCCCTCACAGTGGTCAGCTTTCCAGAGACAGCAGTGATTAGCAGGCAGGGGCCCTCACAGCGGCCAGCTTTCCAGGGACAGCAGCGATCAGCAGACAGGGGCCTCCACAGCGGCCATCTTTCCAGGGACAACAGCAATCAGCAGGCAGGGGCCCTCACAGCAGTCAGCTTTCCAGGGACAGCAGCGGGATTCCTGGCTGTGGGGTCTGGCCTCAGCTCAGACCCCACACAGCGCTTCTCCCGAGCACAGATCAACACAGCAGGCTTGCAGGTAGGGACATAGCAGGCTTCAGGGGCTCAGCAGGGTCTTGGCTGTTGGGTCTGGCCTCAAGGCAGACCCCGCACAGCACCCTGTCCCGAGCGGGGATCGTGCACAAGCAGCCACGGACAGCTACCAGGGACACTCCCAGCCCTGGAGTATTAGCAGAGTGGCAGTGGGTAATGGTTCTGACCTTTGGGGGGTCTCTTGCAGAGTGCCCAGCGGGGATGGCTGCGGAGGTACGGTCCCCATCCGGACCTCCCAATGGAACAGCTGCGGCGGAAACAGAAGACACAAGAGGAAGAGACCGGCCTCGTCCCGCACCGGCCTTTTAAAGCCGCGCAGGACACTTCCGGGTTGCCCCCACAACGGCTGGCCCAGCGCCGCATTGCCGAGGCAATGAGGCACGCCCCCTTGACTCAGGCCGCGCTTTTGTGAGCGCTGCCTTTGTCACTGGTGGGCGCAGAGCGCGGGAAGCCCTGTGCCCACGCTGTGTCTGCCAGGGGAGTGCAGAGACCTCCCGGCGGCCACCTTCCGGGCTCTCTTGGCGGGGGGTCACAGCTCCTCTGGCTAGATTGCCGGGGGGCCATGATCCTTGCCGCAGGGGTCCCCCCACCCCGCACAGCCTGCTTCAAAGGCTGTGTGCAGGATGAGAGGGTGCGGTGAGGGGAGAGAGAGGGGGGAGCGAGCAGGGACAGCGGCCACACCATGACAATGTGTACACTCGTCGTTGTAGGATACGGAGAAAATGTGCAGGTATGGGAATAGGTAGCGCTTTAAACAAACACAATATTTTGGGAAGAATTTACGTTTTCACAACGGTGATCCTGCCCATCCAGGCCAATGGTAAGGAGGACCATTTGGTCATGAGACTAGTAAGGTGGGCCAACATTGGTAAATTTTTGGCTGTATAAAGGTCTGATGGGCTAGGAGTTAGTTTAATACCTAAAAAGGGAACGGATTTCTGGTACCATGAAAAAGGTAAAACCGTTTGCAGATGCGCCAAGTCCATGGGAAATAGAGAGATATTGAGTGCAGTTGACTTCTGTGGGTTAATGTGAAGGCCAGAGATATTGCCAAAATCCCAGATGAGCCGAAGAAGAGTTGGAGTGGAGGTCAATGGAGAGGTGAGAAAGAGGAGCACATCGCCCGCAAAGAGGCAAAGCTTGTTCCTAGTTCAAGCCCTCGTATATCCAGATTGGATCTTATCAGAAGGACCAAAGGCTCTATGGCCTGGGCGAAAAGCAGGGGAGAAAGCGGGCAACCTTTATGGGTGCCGCATTGGATTGAAAACGATGCTGATTTAGGCCCCAGGTATCTGACTCTAGCTGATGGTGAGCAATATAAAGAGGAAATCCATGCCAAAAAATTAGATCTAAAGTCTCAGCAATGCAGGTTAAAGTCAAGATAGGGCCACGAGACCGTGTTGAAAGCTTTCCAAATATCTAAGGACAAGAAGTAAGTGGGGATTTTGCGAGAATGCGCAAAATGGGAAAGGAGGACTGCTCTTCTAACATTGTCGCCCGCCTGTCCGGTGGGTATAAAGCCTACCTGGTCATTGTGGACAAGAGAGCCTATAAACGGGTTAAGACAGGTGGATTTTCATGAGGAGTTTAATATCAATATTGAGGAGGGAAATAGGTCTGTAATTGGACCATGCAGAATCATCTGAATTGGGCTTCGGAATCATAGTAATATTAGCCCACACTGTGTCAGGGCTGAAAGACTGACCGGACAGGATGGCATTGAAGGCATTGAAAGCATTAGTTATGACAGGGAGAGAAGGTGAGCAAACTTCTTGTAGTAAGTGGTGGAGAAGCCATCTGGACCAGGGAGTTTACAGAGCTTCAGGTCCTTGATAGCATTTAGGGTTTCAGTTGAAGCAATTGGGCGCTCGAGAACTTCCAATTGGTGGTCGGATAATTTTGGGAAAGTAAGGTGGGCTAAGAGAACTTCAGCACGGGGTTGGTCAAAGGGATCCATTGGAGAATACAGTTGAGATAAGTGCTTATGGAAAATTTCTATGATGCGCACTGGGTTGCTAGTGTAATTTCCTGGAGAGATGCGCAATCGGATCAGTTTAGAAGTTCAGTCAAGTCTACAAAGTGAAAGGGCTAAGAATGTGTCCGGCTTGTTTGCTTCGGTATAATATTTATGCTGAGACCTACGGAGGGAAAGTTCTGCCTGATCCGTGACAAAGAGATCCAATTCCAAATGAAATATCTCCAAAGCTTTTCGGGTACTGAAAGTTGGAGTTTTCTGGAAGGCCTGGTGTGACTGGTTGTATTTCATTTCCAAACAGGAGCATAGCCGATGTTTCTCTTTATTTAGAAAAGATGCTTTACTGATACAAAACCCTCAGAGAACTGGTTTATGCACCTCCCACAAAAGGAGAGTAGAAATGTCTGGAGTGGAGTTAAGGGACAAGTATTCTTTAAGAGCAATCTCTATATCCAAACCGTGAGATGGATGGGACAGTAGTTTGTCATTGATGACCCATGAAGGATCAGTGGCCGAAGGAGCTAGGGATGCAATCGATGTGATAACTGCACTTTGGTAAGACCAAGGTACTGGGAGGATGTCAGAGGCGATGAGCCAGGAAGAGGAGTTGACAGTCATGAAGATATGATCAATGCGCGAAAACTATTTGTGGGGATAAGAGTAGAAAATGTATTGACATTCACTGGATTAGGCTCTCTTCACATGTCGACTAGAGAGTGATGGTGCAGGAGGTGTTGAAAGGAGAGTTTGGGGGCCAATGGAAGGAACGGTTGTGGTGACTTGTCTAAAAAGGGGTATAGGGTGCAGTTTGAGCCGCCGCAAACAAGCAGTGTGTCAGGGATCCCGAGTCCTCGGCGGTGCGCGCATGCGCAGACTGCCGATCCGTCCCAGCCGGCGAGCGCAGAGTCCTCGGCGATCGCGGCGGTGGCCGCGCATGCGCAGTAGCGATCGCGGCCGCACCAATGGGAGAGCAGGGCGCTCTATTTAAAGCTGCCCTGTGCATCTCCAAGTTGCCGCAAGGTCTTGTTTCCTGTCCTGTAGTACGTTTCCTTGTTGCCAAACTCTGCCTGTTCTGTTTTATGCTGACCATCTCCTGCTCTGACCCCGGCTCGTTCCTGACCATCCCTCTGCCTGACCCTCGGTACCACGCTGCCCACTACCTGCTGAACCTGGCTTGTGACCCTGACCATGACCATTCTCCGCTTACTCCCCCTGTACCACGCTGCCCGCACAATACCGACCCGAGTAGTCTGACCTCGCCTACTCCTGACAGTCGCCCATCCATCCCGCTCGGATCGGGATCTGTCATCCCAGCCATCCCGCTCGGATCGGGATCTGTCGTCCCCTTCACAGCAGGCTCAACCCGGGCACATACCCTCAGCGGGACCCCTCTGCCGCCGCCGGGGGTGCCCAGGAACGCGACCTGGTTTCAGTCTTGCACCAAGTCCATCCCCACCATCAGGGGCCCTGGTGAAAAGGCAGACTGGGACTTAGACTCCGCGTCCTGGGAAACCCCGTGCCGTGGACCACTAGAGATCTCGTTGGGCGGAGCCTGACAGTACCTTGCGGCCATGACTGAGCCTTGAAGGGGAACTTCCCCTCTGAAGGACATCTGCCAACAGATGGAGACCCTAACACTGGGAATTAGGGGCCTACAGGAATGTTATACGGAATTGGACAGTCGCATGCAGACCTTAGCTACCTCTACCAGGGGGCCTGGGGAACCCACTAGGGAGACACCGGGGTTGTTACCCGCACCAGAACCCCGTGTCCCCACACCGGAGCGTTTTTCTGGAGACCGAAGTAGATTCAGGGCCTTTTGTAACTCCTGTCAGCTTTACTTTGACCTCCAGCCTCGGACCTTTTCCTCCGACTCAGTGAGGGTAGGGTTCATTATTTCCCTACTACAGGGGGGACCCCAGGACTGGGCCCACCGGCTCCGAGAGAATCGAGACCCACTATTGCAGTCGGTGACAGTATTTTTTGAGGCTATGGCCCTCTTGTATGACGACCCGCAATGGCCGAGAGGGCCCTATATACGCTCAGGCAGGGTCACCGGACAGTGGAGGACTATGCCGCTGAATTCAGGCGTTGGCATAGTGACAGCCAATGGAATGAGGCGGCTCTGCACCACCAGTTCCGCGTAGGGTTAGCTGAATCCCTGAAGGACGAATTGGCCCAAATAGACATACCTAGCACTTTGGAGGCCTTAATAGCCTTGACTATTCGAATTGACCGCCGCTTGCGGGAGCGCAGGCAGGAAAGGTGCAACCAAGGACAAGGACCAACGGGAACACCCCCTCAGGCTTCAACCCAGTTGCAGCCGGCAAGCCAGAATCAGGATGCTATGGATACACCCGAGACCGGGCTATCGGGAAGGATCCGGCCGACACTTACACCTGAGGAACACCCAGAGGCGTCTTACCAACCATCTCTGCCTCTACTGTGGGGGAGCAGGCCATGTGGTACGTACCTGTCCAGCCAAGAGGGGTAAGTGTTCTGCTGTTTTCTCTACGGTCACTTCTAACAGTGTGGGCAACACTAGTTATCTAGCGGTACATGTGTCACTTCAGCTGCCGGGGAGAACAGTGGTGACCACGGCTATTGTGGATTCGGGGGCGTGTAGTTGCTTCATAGATTTAGACTTTGCAGTTCAGCAACAAATTCCTCTACAAACCAAGGAGGTGGGATTGAATATTTTTCTAGCAGATGGGTCACGTATTAAGTCAGGGGTGGTGGACCACGAGACCCCACCTATCCGTACTACCGTATCGACCCATCATGAAGAACTTCTTCGGTTGGACGCCATAGCATCCCCATTATTTCCAATTATTTTGGGGCTCCCGTGGTTACGAGCCCATAATCCCCAGGTGGATTGGAAGGCGGGTTCTATGCAGTTCCTCTCCACATACTGCCAGCAGCATTGCCTCTCTAAGATCCCCCCGATCCCGCCGACTTTGTTGTGTCTAGAGACAGATGCGGAGCTGGCGCAAGTCATTCCTTCAGCCTACCATAGTTTTTTGGATGTATTTAGCAAGCGGGGGGCGGACACTCTTCCCCCGCACCGAGCTTATGACTGCCCAATTGATCTCCTCCCAGGGTCGGAAATCCCATTTGGGCGGATATTCCCCTTATCCGGACGGGAGTTAGGGGTACTAAAAGAATACATCGATGAAAACCTCCATAAGGGGTTTATTAGACCCTCCACGTCACCAGCCGGGGCGGGCATTTTCTTTGTGGAGAAGAAGGACAAGTCCCTCCGGCCCTGCGTAGATTACCGGGACTTGAATAAAGTCACAGTAAAAAAACGTTACCCGCTACCACTAGTCCCCGAACTTTTTCAGAGGCTGAAGTCAGCATCTGTCTTCACGAAACTAGACTTGAGAGGTGCCTATAATTTAGTCCGTATCAGAGAGGGGGATGAGTGGAAGACAGCATTCCGTACCAGATTCGGACACTATGAATATTTGGTTATGCCCTTCGGCCTATGCAACGCCCCTGCCACCTTCCAGCATTTCATAAATGATGTGTTCAGGGACTACCTAGATATCTTCGTCATTGTATACCTGGACGATATCCTTGTTTTTTCCCCAACCTTGGAGGACCATAGAGGGCACGTGAGGCGTGTGTTGGAACGGCTCCACCAACACAGCTTATATGCCAAGGCAGACAAGTGCTGCTTTGAACAAAGTAGTATTTCGTTTCTAGGTCTAACCATCTCTCCCACGGGAATAGCCATGGATCCCCAAAAGGTTTCGGCCATTTTAGATTGGCCAGCCCCCACCGACAAGAAAGCGGTCCAACGCTTCATTGGCTTCGCAAACTTTTACAGAAAGTTCATTAAGAACTTTTCGGGCCTAGTGTCCCCGATCACCCAGCTGACCAGGCAGGGGGTTCGCTTCCAATGGACACCTGAGGCACAGAGGGCTTTCGAAACCTTAAAAGAATTGTTTACGGCAGCTCCTATTTTGAGCCACCCTGATTCGTCCTTGCCATATATCTTGGAGGTGGACGCATCTGAGAATGCGGTCGAGGCGATCCTGTCCCAGAGGAAGGGCATCAAAGAGCTCATGCACCCGGTGGCTTTCTTCTCCAGGAAACTAACTCCTGCGGAAAGGAATTATGATATCGGGGATCGGGAGCTCTTGGCGATCAAGGTGGCACTAGAGGAATGGAGATACTTGTTAGAAGGAGCGGTACACCCAATATTGATCTTTACGGATCATAAGAACCTAGAATATCTGAGGACAGCTAAACGTCTGAGGCCACGTCAAGCCAGGTGGGCGCTGTTCTTTTCACGGTTCTTTTTCCATATAACCTATAGGCCAGGGTCTAAGAACACAAAACCGGACGTGCTCTCCCGCATGTTTGGGGTTCCCGAAGAGAATCCCAAGCCAGACACTATCCTGCCCCCAGGAAATTTCCTAGCCCTCCAATCGGAGCTCCATTCGCAACTGCAGACCGCGTCCGTAGGGATGCAAGGTCCACCCGGTGTCCCCTTACTAAATAGGGAAGGACTTTTCTGGAAGGAGGATCAGATTGTGGTCCCTGAGGAGGCCCGTACATTGGTATTGGGTTACTGCCATGATCACCCGCTGGCCGGGCACTTTGGGGTACGTAAGACCTTGGAGCTGCTGCAGCGTACTTTCTGGTGGCCTAATATGGCCAGAGAGTGCGAAACCTACATAAAGACCTGTCCCGTTTGTCAGAGAAACAAACCCACTAGGAATAAAGCTTGGGGCCTCTTGCGCCCATTACCCATACCCGACAGGCCATGGACCATGATTTCCATTGATTTTATCGTGGAACTTCCACCCTCTTAGGACCACACAGCAATCTTCGTGATTGTCGACCGCCTGTCCAAAATGGCCCATTTTGTACCTCTAAAGGACACACCTATGGCCCTTGAGACAGCACGTGTGTTTATTAAGGAAGTGGTAAGACTCCACGGAATTCCCAGGGATATTGTATCTGACAGAGGGGTTCAGTTTACGTCCAGGTTCTGGAAAGCTCTATGTGAAACCCTGGGAATAAAGTTATCGTTCTCTTCAGCTTATCACCCACAGACCAATGGCCAGACGGAGCGTACAAACCAGACCCTAAAGCAGTACCTCAGGTGCTATACCACCTTCCTCCAAGATGACTGGTTTACTCTCCTGCCGCTTGCGGAATTCGCATACAACAATGCAAGTCACTCTGCTACTAGACAGTCCCCGTTTTTCCCGAACTATGGGTTCCACCCTGTATTCCTGCCAGATCTAATCCCGGAGGTCGCAGTCCCAGCCACGCAGGATATGTTGACCTTTCTGTCAGCCAACAGCAAGGTATTGCAGGAAGCAATGGCCAGGGCCCAGGATGACAATAAGAGGGCATTTGATAGGAAAAGAAGAGGGGAATTGAGTTTGCAGCCAGAGGACCAGGTTTGGTTGTCCACCGCAAATTTAAAAATGTCCTGCCCTTCAAAGAAATTGGCTCCCAAATTCTTGGGGCCTTTTCGGGTCGAACGTAAGATCAACGAGGTGGCATACGAGCTGGCACTGCCCGAGTCTATGAAGGTTCATCCGGTCTTCCATGTGTCCCTGTTGAAATCAGCAACTCCAGATCCCTTCCCGGATCGAAGGTCTAAACCACCGGAGGCAGTAAACGTGGATGGGGAGGAGGAATTTGAAGTTGAAGCTATCTTAGATTGTAGGAAGAGGGGAGGCCAAACTCAGTTTCTGGTTAAATGGAAAGGATATGGGGCGGAGGAAAATTCATGGGAGCCGGGCCAAAATGTGCACGCCCCAAGGCTTGTGCGGGAATTTTTTCAGAACCAGCCATTGAGTAGGGGTCGGTTGGGCATCCGGAGGTTGCCCGTAGGGGGGGGGGCAATGTCAGGGATCCCGGGTCCTCGGCGGTGCGCGCATGTGCAGACTGCCGATCCGTCCCAGCCGGCGAGCGCAGAATCCTCGGCGATCGCGGCGGCGGCCGCACATGCGCAGTAGCGATCGCGGCCGCACCAATGGGAGAGCAGGGTGCTCTATTTAAAGCTGCCCTGTGCATCTCCAAGTTGCCGCAAGGTCTTGTTTCCTGTCCTGTAGTACGTTTCCTTGTTGCCAAACTCTGCCTGTTCTGTTTTATGCTGACCATCTCCTGCTCTGACCCCGGCTCGTTCCTGACCATCCCTCTGCCTGACCCTCGGTACCACGCTGCCCGCTACCTGCTGAACCTGGCTTGTGACCCCGACCATTCTCCGCTTACTCCCCCTGTACCACAATACCGACTTGAGTAGTCTGACCTCACCTACTCCTGACAGTCGCCCATCCATCCCGCTCGGATCGGGATCTGTCATCCCAGCCATCCCGCTCGGATCGGGATCTGTCGTCCCCTTCATAGCAGGCTCAACCCGGGCACATACCCTCAGCGGGACCCCTCTGCCGCCGCCGGGGGTGCCCAGGAACGCGACCTGGTTTCAGCCTTGCACCAAGTCCATCCCCACCATCAGGGGCCCTGGTGAAAAGGCAGACTGGGACTTAGACTCCGCGTCCTGGGAAACCCCGTGCCGTGGACCACTAGAGATCCCGTTGGGCGGAGCCTGACACAGTGTGCCGTATTTATGGCAATCTGTGAGTGTCAGTGGTAGTACTGTAGCAGGAGAAGAGTAGCATCCTCTTTTATAAGAGCTGAGCTGACCCGTGGTGACTTTTTTGAGGGGAGCATGATGCTGACCAATGACGGGAGCCCTCCGGTGATGCCACATGATGTTGAAACTGAAGGTTCTACAGCGTGTCGAGCGGATCTTCCGGAGACTTGTAGACATAATGCGGACCACAAATGGGAAGCTCCATCTGTAGGCAATGCCGTGCTGCTGAAGGACCTGAAGATGAGGCTTCATGTCTCTGCATTTAGCAATTGTCATCGAGTACAAATTTTGAAAAAGCTGGTAGGGATGACCCTGAAACATCAAGGAGCCTGCTGGTTGAGCCGATTGTAGGAGCTGTTCCTTTGTGCGGAAATAGTGAAATTTAGTGATAATATCACATGGCGGGCCATCTGGGCGATGTGGGGCTAGCGCTCTATGAACTCTATCCATCTCAAGGCGTTCTATGGGGATCACTGGGGCCAATTCTTGAAAATGGGCAATTACTGTGGATAGAACATGGATGGATTCCGGTAGGCCGCGGATGCATAAATTCGAACTAAAGGCCCTATTTTCAAAGTCCTCCAAACAGGCCTGCAGAGTCAAGTTTTCATTGTGGAGGAGTTCAAGATCGTCAGAGTGGGTTTGGAGTGTAGTGTCAAGGTCGTCGACCCGGTGTTCAAGGTTAAAGATGTGCTGCCCTAATTAGCGGATTTCCTTAGACAGCTTGTAAATAATGCTGCCAGAGGTCTGTTTCAGGGCTTTGTGTAGCATCTGCTCAAATTGTTTGAGAAGGTCAGGAGAAGAAAGGTCAGTGGTAGGGGTGTGTTGGGGGGTCCCCAGGTGAGAGTCAGACTCACCATCAGATGTGCAGTGGGATCTGGGATGAGCATCCTGCAGTCCTGCATATGGCTGTACCTGTGTGAGGGATGCAGGGGTGGTGGCCATTTTGGAAGAGGCTTGAGCCAGGGCCTCTTTGTTCGGCTTCACAGGCAGCTGATGTGTTTGCTTTGCCGCTCTCCGGACCATTCTGACAGGTACCAGGGGGGGTTGCTATGGCGACCAGCTGAATTGCGGGACCATGGCGCGCCAGGAGCAGTGTCTGGGAGGCTCAATTTCCCACTATGTGTGGAGCCTCGGATGGACATGACCATCCTGTCAGCTCCGCGCATGTGCACCTCTTACATGTGGTTCTCAATGCGTGAAGGTAAAAAAACCTTCTGTGTGCAGCAGCCCCCCAGCCCCTCCAGTCCTTATCTGAAGCCCCTCTGACCCAACAACATTCTCGACAACCTCTGTTGTCTGAGGACTCTCCCTCCTCATTGGATGAAACAAGTCAAGTGCACTCAGTAAGCGAATGAGGAGAGAGGGTGGGCAGGACCGTTACGTGGCTCTATGTGTTTTTTGGACACACTGCTTGTGGGGGAGCAGCCAGAAGCACAGGCAGGCACCCGAAAAGAAGAGGATCAGTGCTGCTCTGTGCAAAACCACTGCACAGAGCAGGTAAGTATAGACAGGTTTGTTATTTAAAAAAAAAGAAGCTTTAGTGTCACTTTAAGGTATGTTGTAAGACATAAAAAAGAAAAGAACAGGAAAAATGAGCATCAGATTTTAGAAGTCAGGTTGGTTTCAAGTAACAAAAGGAATCCCAGAAAATAAACATTTTAATGCACAATCCTCACACACTTAGAATAAATGATATTTGCATGGGATGAGCTTTGGGTTCGGACCAAGGTAAAAATTGTTGTGAGCCTTGCTCAATGACCGAGTGCTGAACAGGCATCTAAATGGGTTGTTCACTAGGGATGAGGTTAAGGTTTGGTCCAAACACAAGTGCAGACCAAACCTTGGCTAATTAGTGTTCAAACAAATGCCTGAACATTTATCCATTCTTAGGGAGATGAATGTCATGTATAATTATTATTATTATACAGGATTTATATAGCGCCAACAGTTTGCTCAGATGCTCAGAGCTTTACAATATAATGGAAGACAATACAGCAACTGTTAGGGATCCGGGTATGACCAGAAATGTGTGGGAACACAGGTGTAGTCAGGGCTGGAGAGGTGGAATGGTCAGGCAGGCCGTTTGGTACTGTTAAACACCGCCTGGCAGCATCTCTAGCAGCCCACAGCACGGGGTTCCTCAGGGCGCGGGGTCTAAGTCCCAATCTGCTTATTCACCAGGGCCCCTGATGGTGGGGATGAACTTGGAGCAGACTGAGACCAGGTCGCGACCCGAGTACATCCGGCAATGGTAGAGAGCGTCGTCAGAGGTGTGCGGGGAAAGGAGCCTGACGTGAAGAGGCTGGCAGACATGGTTACAGGGACAGATCCGTGTGGGATGGATCATCTGGGTAATGTAAGGCGTAGTCAAGCAGGCCAGGTCAGCAACGTGCGGGCAGCGAGGTACCGGAGGAGCAGGCAGAGAATGGTCAGGCTCACAAGCCGGGTTCAGTAACTCACGGGCAGCGCGGTACAGAGGATCAGGCAGAAGGATGGTCAGGCAAGCCAGGGGTTAAACAGGAGATGGTCAGCAGGGTCAGGAACAATGCAGAGGTCGGCAACAGAAGATTCACAGGATACCAGGTACAGGGGCTCATGGGAAACAATACACCAAGGCACTGACTGCAGGCCTGGCCATTGCTTAAATACACCTCCTGCAATCAGCCTCAGGTGATGGCTTGATTGCAGGAGTGAGATTCTGGCTGCTGAGAGCACCCACTGGCCAGCCCTGGTACTGCAGCCCACAAGGCAGGTGAGTCCCACCACCATTGGCGAGTCCATTCGTGACAGCAACAATACAGTTCAATACAAGAGGGATAGGAGGGCCCTGCTCCTCGGAGCTTACAATCTAGGAGGGAGGGGCTAGTGGTACAAAAGGTAGTAACTGTGGGGGATGGACTGGTAGGAAGAGTAGAAGATTCCATTATTAGCTGACGGCAGGATAGGCTTCCCTGAAAAGATTTCAGAGATCGCCTAAAAGTGAGCAAAGTAGGCGATAGTCTGATAAATTGGGGTAGAGCTTTCCAGAGGATGGAGGAACCTCTGGAGAAGTCCTGGAGAAGAGCATGGGAGGAGCAGACAAGGGAGCTAGAGAGCAGGAGGTCGTGCGAGGAGCGGAGAGTACGGTTTGGGTGATATTTGGAGACAAGATCGGTGATGTATAATAGCAATGTTACTATCACTATTAGGCTCCATGCACACTGGGCATTTTAATAACCACTTGCGGAATGGGCTTTAGCTGTATGATAGCTACAGCATGGCTGGCGAGGTCTGGGAGGGCGTCATATGACATCCAGCCACAATCGTGCTTCCTGCACACTCCCAGCAGTGCGCACTGGGAAATGGTGATCGCTTTGTCTCTTAGACACAGCGCATTTTGTGTAATACATTTTAATTTTCTGTCTACATTTTCCGAAAACTTGTGGGAAAAAAATTACATATTAAAAAGACTCATTATGCCTCAAAAATAGGTTGGAGTGTTTGCTTTCCAAAATGGAGTCATTTTATGGGTGTTTGCACAGACCTGGTGCTTCTGGGCCTTCAAGAATGTGATAGGTTGTCAGGAAATTTGTGACAAGTTGTAAGGAAATTTGATGTGTCATTTATGTGTCTAGAACACTTGACGGTGTTACTTGGATGCTGGGCCTCTGTATGTGGCCAGGCTGTGAAAAAGTCTCACACATGTGGTATCTCCATACTCAGGAGGAGTAGCAGAATGTATTTTGTGGTGTATTTTTTGGTATTTACATGATATGTGTTAGAAATATCTTATAAATGGACAACTTTGTTTAAAAAATAAGTTTTCATTTTCTTTCCACATTTTCCGAAAACTTGTGGAAAAAAAAGGACATTTAAAAGACACATTATGCTTCATAAAATATAAGTTGGTGTTTTTGCTTGTCAAAATTGGGTCATTTTGTGGGTAATTCCATTGTCCTGGTGCTTCAGAGCCTTCAAAAGTATAGAAGGTAGTCAAGATGTTAGATGTGCAATTTACTGTATGTCCATAGAACACCTGATGGTGCTCCATGCCTATTGGGCCTCTCAATGTGGCCAGGTTATGGAAAAGTCTCACACATATGGTATCAACATACTCAGAAGGAATAGAAGAATGTATTTTTGGGTGTATTTTTTTGGTATTTAAATGCTACGTCTTAGAAATATCTTGGGACAACTTTGTGTAAAAAAAAATGTTCATTTTATTTCTACATTTTCTGAAAACTTGTGGGAAAAAATGACATGTTCAAAAGACTCATTACGCCACATAAAAAAAATGTTGGAGTGTTTGCTTTCCAAAATGGGATAATTTTATGGGTTTTTCCACTGTCCTGGTGCTCCAGGGCCTTTAAAACCGTGATATGTTGTCAGAAAATTAGATGTGTAATTTTTCCCCTAGAACACCTAAAGGTACTACTTGGATGTTGGGTCTCTCTATATAGCCAGGCTGTGGAATAGTTTCACACATGCGTTATTGCCATACTTAGGAGGAATAGCAGAATGTGTTTTGGGGTGTATTTTTTTGGTATTTAAATGCTATGTGTTCAAAAGTGTAATACAGGTGAAACTCGAAAAATTAGAATATCCTGCAAAAGTTCATTTATTTCAGTAATGCAACTTAAAAGGTGAAACTAATATATAAGATAGACTCATCACATGCAAAGAAAGATAGTTCAAGCCGTGATTTGTCATAATTGTGATGATTATGGCTCACAGCTCATGAAAACCCCAAATCCACAATCTCAGAAAATTAGAATATTACATGCAATCAATAAAACAAGGATTGTACATAGAACAATATACCTCTAAGTATAAGCATGCATATGTACTCAGTAGTTGGTTTGGGCCCCTTTTGCAGCAATTACTGCCTCAAAGCGGCGTGGCATGGAAGCTATCAGCCTGTGGCATTGCTGAGGTGTTATGGAAGACCAGGATGCTTCAATAGCGGACTTCAGCTCTTCTGCATTGTTCGGTCTCATGTCTCTCATCTTTCTCTTGGCAATGCCCATAGATTCTCTATGGGGTTCAGGTCAGACGAGTTTGCTGGCCAATCAAACACAGTAGTTCCACGGTCATTTAACCAGGTTTTAATGCTTTTGGCAGTGTGGGCAGGTGCCAAGTCCTGCTGGAAAATGAAGTCAGCATCCCCATAAAGCTCGCCTGGAAGCATGAAATGCTCCAAAATCTCCTGGTAAATGGCTGCGTTGACCAACACCAGCAGATGACATGGCTCACCAAATCAACACAGACTGTGGAAACTTCACACTGGACTTCAAGCATCTTGCAGTGTGTGCCTCTCCATTCTTCCTCCATACTCTGGGTCCTTGGTTTCCAAATGAGATGCAAAAGTTGCTCTCATCAGAAAAGAGGACTTTTCTTTAGCCCAGGTAAGACGCTTCTGACGTTGTTTGTTATTCAGGAGCGGCTTGACAAGAGGAGTATGACATTTGAAGCCCATGTCTAGGATCCGTCTGTGTGTGGTAACTCTTGATGCACTGACTCCAGCCTCAGTCCACTCCTTGTGAAAGTCCCCAACACTTTTGAATGGCCTTTTCCTGACAATCCTCTCCAGGCTGCGGTCATCCCTGCTGCTTGTGCACCTTTTTCTTCCACACTTTACCCTTCCACATAACTTTCTTTTAATGTGCTTTGATACAGCACTTTGGGAACATCCAACTTCTTTTGCAATTATCTTTTGAGGCTTTCCCTCCTTATGGAGGGTGTCAATGATGGTTTTCTGCACAACTGTCAGGTCAGCAGTCTTTCCCATGATTGTGATTCCTACTGAACCAGACTGAGAGACCATTTAAAGGCTCGGGAACCCTTTGCAGGTATTATGGCTTAATTAGCTGATTAGAGTGGGACACTTTGAGCCTAGAATATTGCACCTTTTCACAATATTCTAATTTTCTGAGATTGTGGATTTGGGGTTTTCATGAGCTGTAAACCATAATCATCACAATTATGACAAATCACGGCTTGAACTATCTTTCTTTGCATGTAATGAGTCTATCTCATATATTAGTTTCACCTTTTAAGTTGCATTACTGAAATAAATGAACTTTTGCACGATAGTCTAATTTTTCGAGTTTCACCTGTAGGTAGTCAAGATATTAGATGTGTAATTTATGTCCCTAGAACGCCTGATGGTGCCCCTTTCATGTTGGGACTTTCTATGTGGCCAGGCTGTGAGAAAAGGCTCACATGTGTGGTATTGCCATATTCAGGAGGAGTAGCATAATGTGTTTTGGGGTGTGGTTGCAAGTATGCTTATGCCGTGTGTGAAAAATAACTTGTTAATATGACAATTTTGTGAAAAAAATAATTACTTTAAAAACTCACCAAGCCTCTTACTAAATACTTTGAAATTTCTACTGTCCAAAAAGGGGTCATTTGGGGGTATTTGTACTGTCCTGACATGTTAGGGCCTCAAGAAGTGAAATAGGCTGACAGTACATCAGGTGTGTTCAGGTGTGATAAATTTCAATGATTGGTATCATAGCTTGAAGACTCTATAGCTTTCACACAGACCAAATAATACACATTGTTTTGGCTTATTTTTACCAAGGAAATGTAGCAGTATACATTTTGGTCAAAATTTATGAAGCAAAATTACTTATTTGCAAACTTTTATAACAGAGTATTTTATTTTTGTTAAAAATGCATTTTGTTTTTAATTTTCTGTATTTTTTCATTTATTTGCAAAAAATGAAAAACCCAGTAGTGATTAAATACTACCAAAAGAAAGCTCCATTTGTGTGAAAAATTGTCAGAAACATTATATGGGTACAGTGTTGCATGACTGAGTAATTGTCATTCAAAGTGTGAGAGCACTAAAAGTGCCCAGTAGGCAAGAGGTTAAGGGTTGTTGAGAATTCGGGTAGGGACAGTAATCCCCAGCCATGTAAGCAAGGGGTGGGGTGGTGGTGACATAACTGACTAAATATGGCCATAGCCCCAATATGGCTATGTCAGTGATGTCACTACACCCCTGCCCCCTGTATATCAATCTGGGGCCTCCTTATATTTAAAAATATATTGATACATTTGTAAATAAGTAAACCTAGCAGTAAGATGGAGTATTTTTGGTGCATTGGGATTCTGAGATTATCAACTCAAAGGCCATGTTTTCCTTGATAACTAGGATTGCCAGTGGATTAAATCCCTTGCCTTTTTTATTTATTTGAGGGGCTGTGGTAAAATATCCTTGTTCTGCCTTGTTTCCATATCTGTCTGTGTTTCTGTAGAGGCTGTTATATAGCTGTCATATATTAAATATCACTTACCTCAGCCTTTAAATCATCTATTTTGCTCTATACTGCTATGTATTCTGGGTTTATCTGCAATGCATATAGATTTGTTTAGTTGCAAACATACCATGTATTGGTTAAACGTGGAAACATCTCTTATTATTTTGGCCATGTCTTCACTGTGTGCTTTGCAATTCATAAAACACAGTCTCTATCACATTTAGATTTCTTCTGTCCTTATGTTGCTCTATTAGGAGCTGGAACTGAATATATCACTTCTTTCTGTTTGATATAACAGTGTGATTGAGCCATCTCATTAAACTGTCTATAGCTCTTGTCTTCGCATTCACTCTGCTGCCTTGCGTCAATCAGTCTTAATAAATTCTGGGCTTCTCTATATTGCTAATCCCTCTAACAAAAACTCTTTGGAATAACATAACATTGTAAAAAAAGGCATTATTTTCATCTAAAACAACAAGGAGAAAAACTATTCATAGTGCATATTTACTAAGGATGGCAATGCACATTATTCAGAACAGACATGTCTATTGCCAGCTAAAATAAGAAGTCTAATAATCTCCTGCCATGTGCTGGTCTACTTTTAAAAATACAGAAATATATATGAGCAAAATATTTGTATCCCACATTTTGTATTGAAGGATATACACAGTATATATATGAAGAGGTTTCCCTTGGCGGATCCTTGCCTTCTTACTATGGTCCTGTCCTTAACTCAGTTACCACACAATTACTCAAAACAATAACATTTGCAACTAGGTGCAGAAAGCCAGAATAACACAAGTCACCAGTGAAACACAGATGACTTTCCATTAAAAATTAAAAATGTAAAGCTTTATATAAATGTAAAGGAAACAATAGTTAATGGGAATCTACAGCACACTAGAGTATCATTGGGGTTGATTTACTAAAACTGGAGAGTGCAAAATCTGGTGCAGCTGTACATGGTAGCCAATCAGCATCTAACTTCAGCTTGTTCAGTTAAGCTTTGACAAAAAATGGAAGCTGATTGGTTTCTCAAAAGAGCTGCACCAGATTTTTGCTCTATTCAGTCTTAGTAAATCAACCCCACTGGGTTAAAATCTGACCTCAGTGCAGCACCTGCACTGCAAGGGTTAACTGGTTATTTTTGTTTCTGTTCTGGACTTTGTAAATCAGTTTTACTTACCCAATATTGCTTGGCCTAAATACAGCAAAGGCATCCCAATCTGATTCATTACAACTTAAAAAGGCTTTTTTAAAAATAGTTTTGTCTGCAACACCTGTTCATTTTCTATCCAGTGCTAATAGGCCTGGATTGAGCAGTGGAAGTAGGAGCCACAATGGATCTAAAGCTATTGAAAAGTTTACTCTTACAATAATAAAGCTAAAGCTCTAAACTTTGAACAAATTGTCACTGGTACAAAGGTTTAATAGTATAGTTTGTGAATTTCTTTTTTCTCAGTGCCATAATACATTATCTTACACAGATAATAAAATCTCAAAACAGCACAAAAACACTTCAGAACCACAACTCCACATTGCCAAAATCTCTTAAAACCATATCCCTAATTTTTCCCAAAAGTTTATACTTCAGGTATGTGTTTGGTAGAAATTAATTAGTGTCGGGACAGTAAACGAGCACTTGTATAGATAGCAAATGCAGTGAGGATATTTTAGTTTTTAACGTATCTGCTGCTATCAGCACCAATGTGGTCTGCAGCCTCTGCCTCCAGATCATCAGCCATGGGAAAGGTAATATCCATTAGGATACCATGCATTGGGAAATGTGACTTGGTGAGGACAGCACCTCAATCAGATATGTTGGCAGGGAAAGGCGCTTTCTCCTCTTCTTCAGGAGAACATAGTATCCATATTTTAGGCCTGCTAATGCCATAATTTCCTCCTCTTCTTCCACTGTGCAGAGCAGCCACTTTTTTTTAAACTAAGTAAAGTAATAAAAATAGCTCTGGTCCCACTCTGGATTATCCTACTGGTAATTCTGTTTTAAAGTACAGCTTCCCTATATATCAACATGCCATTAATGTATCTCTGTTGCAGAAAAGAAAAAGCTGTTCTTATGTTCTGAAGCAGGCATCACCTCAACCTCCACTTTCTTCTATAGAAAACTCCTCCATGCCTTCTTTGTATCTGTCCTGCAGGATGCTAGGACCATTTCAGTAGCAGATCTCATTAAAACATACTCTGCTCCTTCCCTCCTTCTTCAGGAGATTGCTCTGGACCACTTTAAATCAGCCCAGTGCTGAGTGCTTTCTAAAATCAGTAATGAGGATGCCATGGTCCAGAGAGATAAAACACGCCATATTTTGTCTGCAGTAAGGCAATGCATGATGGGATATGAAGTTTCCTTTATGGTCATATGACGTTACTGAAAGCTAAGTCTCAGAATGCATGTTTTGAAATTTTAAAAAGAAAAGGTTATATTCAAGACTGCCTAGGACTAGGTAAGGGAGAGAGAAGCACGTTGGGATAGCTTGGGCAGAAAAGACAATAGAAAAGGCTTCTATTTATTATGAAAAGTGAAATTCTGCTTGAAAAGATTAACTTAGCCTTTTAAGTATTAATGGTGATGTAATCTGGTTCCTGGGCAGGCAGCTTCTACACCCCAGAGGATTTCCACAATCCCCTTGGCTTGTAGTGTAATGTAACAAAAATGAAGCACCAATTCACTTTGGTACCCATTACTTTTATTAGAATAAAGTTGTATATGGACCTCTGAGCAGTGGTGTGGTGCTTCAGTTTCCACTTTTTTTCTGTTTTTCTTCCTAAAGATCGATGCTTTTCTTCTGTGCTGTTTAAACTCCCTTTCCTCCTCCTCAAGGGCACAGTGCTGATACCTTTTTTTTACTGTGCTGCTCCCCTTTCTTCCTTCTTCTCTTCAAGGATTCAAAGCAGCCCTTTCCCTCCCTCTCCTTTTCTGCTATAAGCAGAGCTGTCCCAGACCCCTGCAGTGCTGCTACAGAAGTAAAGAAAGTCCCCAAATCATCCCCATTTATCATGTTTGTGGACTGTGCTACAGCGTATCAGCCACCATTATTTTGTTCAGAAGGTCATATGCCACCTGCCATTACTTTACACAGAATACCATCCCTTCCCTTAAACAGCATGTACAATTCCACGAGGCAGCATTAAGCAGAAGAGGAATATGGGAAGGAGAATGATTGGGTGCTGGCAGTGAAAAGCAGGAGTTCAGTGTTGGGTTACTGACAGTGAGGTGAGTCGGGGTGCTGGTGGTGAGGAGGAGGTTTGGTAGTGTCTGTACCAAGGAGGTGGAGGAAATTGGTCAGAGCATTTAAGAAGAAGTTTTATCATTCCCTGATACAAGTGGAACATCTTGGGGACCTACTGCTACCCTTCAGGAGTGAGCCTAAAATGACCTATAGTGAGGATGCAGTGCAAAGAAACTGTTTATCATGTATCGTGATAGTGACTAGAACCCCTGCAATCCTGCAATGTAGGCATAGCTGCAGAGGGAAGTCACTATCACGATACATGATAAAGACTTTCTTTGCATTGCATCCTCACAATAGGTCATGTTAGGCTCACTCCTGAAGGGTAGCAGTAGGTCCCCAAGATGTTCCACTTGTATCAGGGAAGGATAAAACTTCTCCTTAAATGCTCTGAATAATTTCCTCCACCTCCTTGGTACAGACACTACCAAACCTCCTCCTCCTCATTACCAGCACCCCGACTCACCTCACCATCAGTAACCCAAAACTGAACTCCTGCTTTTCACTGCCAGCACCCAACCATTCTCCTTCCCATATTCCTCCTCTGCTTTATGCTGCCTCATGGAATTGTACATGCTGTTTAAGGGAAGGGATGGTATTCTGTGTAAAGTAATGGCAGGTGGGAATAAGCTGGCTCTCCAGGTCTCTGCTGCCACAATATAAGCAAAGGGGCAGGTGCAGGTGACATCTATGACTATATATGGACATGATCATGTTTGTTCAATGGCATCACAGGGATGCCCGTGATGTTATTGGCCAAAATATAACAACAATTTTCATGTTCATATATGGTCAACAATGTCACCTGGAGCCCCCAGAGGGTACCTGAAGATGACATGTTGATGGGCAACTTTTTTTTTGGGGGGGGGGGGGGGGGTCAGGGTCAGGCATCATAATTGATCTGCATTCCTGAACAGTGTGATTGATGATGGGTTTACATTGTTGGACTTTGTTTTTCACTGCAGGGCTTTTCCAAAATTGTGTTTTTTTATGTACTATTTACATTTTTTTTGTAGGGGGGTGGTATCTGGGATCCACATTATTTGAAGGGGGCTTCCAGATTCCAACAAGCCCCCCGCCTGAAAACCCTCACAAACACTGGGGGTCTTCATCAACATGTAGACAAAGTGTTTTGCCAGGGGTCCCCCTGGAAATGTAACCCCATTTTTGAGGGCATACTGCCTGCTATGGTTCAGGCATTCAGGCGGAGGGTGGCTACACACTTTTCTTCCCCTTTCCTGGACACCTATGCTGCATGCTTGGGTAAGGTTCTGGTAACTGTTTTATGTAGTCCCCTTAAAATTCAAGGAAGACCTAAAGGGCCTGGTATGAATTTTGGTGGGGGACGTCACACTTTTAATTTTTGCATTTTTTTACTATTCACACTGCTTACATTCATCTGTCAGTAGGGAATTCCCAGTTGACAACTGAATGTGCTGGGTGGGGATGAGTAACAAGTTGTTACGATTCCATCAAGGATTCTAACAACCAGTGTTTGTAGGACTCTCTAACAGTCAGGAGAAAGTTGTCACATTTAGAAGTGATAATAATAACATTGCTAAATGTTTCACTTTACACTACAGCTGGAGGTTCACTCGACCAAAAAAACATTAATGTGGTTGTTCAAAGAGGATTCTTCATAGACTGTACACAGTGTTGAGGTTTCCTTCATATTTCCCCTTCTGGTTAAATATTCTTAGACTATAGGGTTAGGTTATTTTCTCATGCTTGAATGTTCTTGTATTTGTCATGAGAAGTCTTGTAGCACTGATCCATTGGGAGGGCTGAAAAATTGCAAATGATTGTTTTCCCACATCTGCATAGAGTACTTTTTTAACCATTTGTGAAGAGGAATTCAAAATGCAATAGAAGAAGGAGACCCCTTTGATATGTCAGGGTTGGTCAGTACAGAATGTAGAAGCACTTTAGGGAGCAAAACGTCATCTTTCAGGATGGAGTCCAGGATATTGTATTTGTAATGTCCTTATTGTGAATTTTCTGTTAGAATCAAATGTTAGGGAATGTTACAAGGCAACACAAAAACTACTACATACCTATTACAAACATTACGGATATTATTCTTTACACTTACATGCATGCTGGAACATTCACAAAGCACATTTTTTTTAAATAGACCCTTAGTAGTTAGCATTTGAAGGGTAACATTGTAATATTAATGTTCAAATACAAGGTTATTCCAATGATACATCCTTACCACAACCCAAGGTGGATGTAGAAGCCCTACAGTGTGCCACCTGAATTTTCAGGTCCTTCTTTTCCACACCTACAACACAACATTTGATGATAACAATAATAATTATTTACAGTGCTGTGAAAAAGTATTTGCCCCTTTTTTATTTTATTTTTTTACATATTTGTTACACTTAAATGATTCAGATCATCAAATAAATTTTCTGGTTCAATAAATTTCTATTGCAAGTTTACAAAAGTTGAATACAGATAAAAACAGAACAAAGTTGCTCATTGTTAAGCAGAACCCTTTTACCGGTACCAAGAAAACTCAGTAACACACAAGACTACCAGAATCTACAAGTCTAAACGTAGCAGAGCCGTAGTAAGAGGACAATGAGTCCTTCTGAGGGTGTTCTAGATTCTGCACAGTCCAAGGGAAGACAATAGGAGAAAAAACCCTTCTGGTACATCAAGGCTCAACTCATCTGCAATAATGGGAAGAAAAAGCAGGTACCAGTATGGTTGCCCTCCGGAGATAAAGGGCAAAAACTGAGTGACCCAACACAAAAAAAAAAAATAATGGGGGAGGTTAAAAAAAATAAAGGGGGGGGGGGGTAAGAGTGGGAAAGAGTCAAGAAAAGAGTAAATGGGGAAAAGGGAATAGAGGAAGGGAAGGAATGGAAAAGAGAAAAAGGGCAGCACCTTTGAGTATCTTGCTGGCCTAGCAACTCAATCCTACAATGGAAGAGGGATAAAGAGAGAGGAGGATCACATCTGCAATGCTTTCTTGTCAGGTCGGTAATCTATCTAGGGGGACCAAATTTTCAAACATTTATCATGTTTATCTTCCAGTATGGCTGTCAATTTCTCATTGGCCATTAAACCATTCAGGCAGGTTTCAACTTCCTAAAAATTGAGTACAGGTGATTTCCAAGAATGAGCAATAATTTGCTTAGTTGCAATAAAGAGAAAAGTGACTAGTTTTGCTTACTTTTTATGTACCGCCTGTATAGGTTTAAGAAGCAGGGCCTCGACTGGGTCCTTCTTTAGGTTTTAGTTGAGGACTCCTGAATCCAGAGCCTATGAACCCATTGTGCCCTCCTGTCCATATAGCCAAATACAGGGATGGGAATGGCCAGGCACAAATCTAGAGATATGAACTGAGGTAAGATACCAACACATAAGAACTTCATAAGAATTTTCTAGTGCAATCACATGCCACAAGCAAGCTGCTGCAGATGACGAGATGTCTTTTTAGTCTTCTTCCAAAATAGTTACTCCTAAATTATCCAAAGGCTTGACACCCTTGGAATCTAGAGTAGATGTCAGTAAATCCTTTTTGTGTCCACCACTGGAACTAAGCCGGAGCCTCAAAACCCGGAAGGAACAAGGGAGATTGTGTCAAGTTCAGTAGTGGGTGATAAGGTAGAGAGGGAGAGATAAGACCACTAGAATAGAGTCCCACACTCGAAGAGAATGAGTTAAAAAAGGGCCCAAGGATATTGGATGCTGGGGAGGTGGGAGCCAAAGCAAAGATGAGGAAGCTATGTTGCCACAGTCACCCATATAGAGGTTTCGGTGGTAGAATGGAGACGAGTGAGCGGGGCCAACTGTGCTGCTTTATAGTAGTGGAAAAGGCGTGGGACCCCCAAATCCTCACTGTATTTATGTCTGTACAATGTAGGCTGATTAATATGTGGTCCAGCAGTATGCCAAATGAGTAATCAGATTTTTCTCACTTATTTTCAGAGTGTTATCATATATTATGTTGTTCACACTCGTCTGATACGTTGCTGTTTTATACCTGACATATGTATTCCCTGAAGTAGGAAACATGAGTTCAGAAACACGTTGGATTTATCTGGACAATATCATTGTACAAGTTCCTTTGGGCTGCTAGCCCATTTGTCATTTGATGTATTACAGACTGTCAGGTCCTATACACACTGTTTATGCTCTGTATGTGAACTATGAACTATTGTATTGTAACCTACTTCATTGAATCTTTTGATTCTTTTTATCACAATAATTTTTTATAATAAACATTACTGTTTTATACTTTTGTAAACTCACTGTGTTTTTTGCCATATAAATTCCCAGGGGAATATTTATATTTTTTCTTGATCCCCAAGACTTTTGGGCAAATATTCTGTAGATGCATCACTCAGTGTTATTATTATTATTATTATACAGGATTTATATAGTGCCAACAGTTTGTTCAGCACTTTACGATATAAAGGAAGACAATACAAGATACAGTTCAATGCAGTTCAAGAGGGTTAGGAGGGCCCTGCTCCTTGGAGTTTACAATCTAAGAGGGAGGGGCTAGTGGTACAAAATGTAATAACTGTGGGGAATAAACTGATGGGAGAAATAGAAGATTTGGCTAGTAGCTGAAGGCAGGATAGGCTTCCTTAAAGAGATAGGTTTTCAGAGATTGCCTAAAAGTGAGAAGAGTAGGCAGTAGTCAGATAAATTGGGGTAGAGAGTTCCATAGGATGGGGAGGCTCTGAAGAAGTCCTGGAGACGAGTATGGGAGGAGGAGAAAAGGGAGCTAAAGAGCAGAAAGTCATGGGAGGAGCGGAGAGGACAGTTTGGGTGATATGTGGAGACAAGATTGATGATGTAATTGAGGGAAGAGTTATGAATGGCTTTATATGTTATTGTTAAAGTTTTTAATTTTATTCATTGGGCAATGGGAAGAGAGTGGAGGGATTGGCAGAGAGGGATGGCAGACATGGAACGGTTGTTAAGGTTGATGAGTCTGGCAGCAGCATTCATGAGAGACTGAAGAGGGGATAGCCTGCGATTAGGTAGGCCAATGAGGAGGGAGTTACAATAGTCAAGGCGAGAGATAACAAGGGAGTGAATAAGTTGTTTAGTGGTTTTGGTGGTTAATCTTGGAAATGATACAGAGGAGAAGTCTGCAAGATTTGGACAGTGATTGGATTTGGGGCTGAAAGGACAGATGGGAGTCCAGAATTACACCTAGTACCCTAGCATGAGGGGAGGGACTGATGGTTGCATTAATGATCTTGATGGAGAAGTCAGGAGAGGGGGCATGGGCTGGAGGTAATATTATGAGCTCAGTTTTAGAAAGATTGAGTTTGAGGATGTGCAGTGACATCCATGCTAATATGTCACATCATTCAACAGTGAAACATGGTGTTGGTAGTGTGATGGTCTGGGGCTGCTTTGACAACTCGATGGAACCATGTATTCTACACTCTACCAAAAAATTCTGAAGGAGAATGTCCAGCCATCAGTTTGTGACCTCAAGCTCAAACAAACTTGGGTTATGCAGCAGGACAATGATCTGAAACACACCAGCAAATCCACCTCTGAATGGCTAAAAAAAAAATAAATTAAGCTTTGGAGTGACCTAGTCAAAGTCCAGACTTAAATCTGATTGAGATGCTGTGGTATGACCTTAAACAGGTAGTTCATGCTCGAAATCCCTCCAATGTGGCTGAATTAAAACAATTCTGCAAAGAAGAGTGGGTCACAATTCCTCCACAATGATGTAAAAGTCTCATTGGCAGTTATCGAAAATGCTTAATTGCAGTTGTTGTTACCAAAGGTGGCACAACCAGTTATTAGGTTTAGGGGCAATTACTTTTTCACACAGGGCCAGGCAGGTATGAACAGCTCTTTTATGTTAATACATGAAATTATCATTCAAAATCATCGTTTTGTGTTTACGCGGGTTATCTTTGTATACTATTAAAATTAGTTTGATGATCTGAATCATTTAGATGTGATACATATGCAAAAAAATCAAGAAGGTGCAAATGCTCTTTCACAGCACCGTATATATATGTCCACGCCACATCTTAAATATCAAACCCCAGCTGCAATATACATTAATAAGCCCTGATTTTTATAATACAAGATTCATACAGTTGATACAGGGTTGATTTCCCAAACTGATTATCTGTGAACTTAATAATGTGCACTATCCCTTTAAGTTAAATTGCTAAAAGTTTGTGCTTTTTAAAACACTAATATCATATATACATACCTATAATAGTGTGCAGATGGAGAACATTGTGTGCAAAATACAAAAAGTTGGTTTGTACAAAATCCCTTGGTGCAAAGCTCCACAAGAAGCTGTGCTCAAACACCAGTTCACTGTGATGCTAATGTGCAACTATCACATGCAATCTTCAAACACATAAAAGGTGAAACCTTCAAATACTTCACACTCTGCCACCTTCAATCCTTATTATGTATATCCTTCCCCAATTTGTCTTCAGGAAGGCTGCTCTGGTGAAACGTACGTTGAAGCGCAAGGACCCATACTTCCTGTATGACGTCATGTCTGGCCTAGGAGACTGAGGCTTGCAACGCTAATGGTGGCAGTGTAGTGAGGAGGTTCACATATAGGCTGTATACACTGGTGCTGGTATTATAGGTACTGTGTGAGTGCTATTCCTATATTTTTAATCTGATTCATTCATTCTCAATAAATAGTACACTAGGATGCTTTTAAAATGGATATCTCCTACTTTAACACTGAGTATGTCTGAGTGACATACTCCAACTTAATGAAGGAGGATTTGGGGATCATCTTAAAGAGAAAGAATCCTGAGGAGACATAGCATTGTTTGACCTACCTATAAAAAGGGGTCATAATCCTCCAGTGAGTGTCAAGGAAAACAGAGAATGCCCAGGCGCACATTTATTCACCAATGCCAATTACCCAACAGCCGTGCCCGTATCGGTGCGCATGCATACATGCGTGCTTGCAAGCTCCAGCGTGCCCACCTGCCTCCAGACTGGCGCATTGACTCCGGAGCCTGCACCTGCTTTATCGATTAAACTTTTGCCCTTCAACACCAGATACCTCTACGAGCCAAAACGCAGAGACTTTCAGTATATTTGGCTGATGGATCCAGCATCAAATCTGGGGCAGTTACCCAGGAGACTAATCCTCTACCAGTCTTAACATCTCCCTTCTGGCCACAAGGAGCTGCTATGCCAGGATGCCATAGCTTCACCTCTATTTCCAGTCATTTTGGGTATCCTCTTGTTACAAGCACACAATTCCAGCATTGACTGGGTATCTGGTAAAGTGGAATTTCAATAGGCCTACTGCCATGAACATTGTCTGCCCCAACTTCCCGCTCCATCTGTGCTCCTACTGTGTATGGACATTGATACTGAGTTATGTCAAGTAGTTCCTGCAGCCTGTCATAGCTTCCTGGATGTTTTTGGCAAAGGTGGTGCTGACACTCTTCTGACACACAGACCTTATGACTGCCCAATTAAGTTGTTACCCAGGGCCGAAATTGCCTTTGGACGGATCTTCCCACTGTTAGAGCATGAGTTTGATGCACTGAAGGAATATATTGATGACAGACTGAACAAGGGGTTTATCTGCCACTCTACTTCCCCAGTGGGAGCAGGTATCTTCTTTTGTGGAAAAGAAAGATCACTCCCTCGGTCCGTGTGTGGATTACCATGAGTTAAACAAAATTACAGTTAAAAACAGATATCCCCTGCCGTTAGTTCGGGAGCTATTTTAGAGACTCAGGTCTGCAACTGTATTTACCAAACTTGTGAGTGGCATACAACCTTGTACAAATCAGGGAGGGAGGTGAGTGGAAGACTGCATTCCGTACCAGGTTTGGGCACTTCGAGTACTTAGTAATGCCATTTGGGCTATGCAACACACCTGCAACCTTCCAGCATTTTGTTAATGATGTTTTCATGGACTTCTTGGACATTTTTGTTATCGTTTATCTCGATGACATGTTGATCTTTTCTGCATCAATTGAGCTTCACTGAGGGCATGTTCAGAAGGTCCTTGGTCACCTTACATTACATGGACTATATGCACAACCTGAAAAATGCTAATTTGAACACCAGAACATCCAATTCCTGGGATTAATTATCTCCACTGAATGCTTTAGGATGGACCCCCAGAAGGTCTCTGCCATCCTGGAGTGGCCTGCACCCTCAGACAGGAAAGGAATTCAGTGCTTTGTGGGATTTTCAAATTTCTACAGGAAATTTATCAAGGGGTTCTCAGCCAGTATCGCCTCATCAACCAGCTGACCAAACAAGGCATTCAATTCTGTTGGACACCTGAAGCTCAAACCACTTTTGATTCGTTAAAAGGACTAATCACCTTTGCACTCATTCTAAGTCACCCAGATCCGGCACTACCCTTTGTGGTAGAAGTGGATGTCTCGGAAAATGCAGTTGGGGCAGTTCTATTGTAGGCCATGTACCGGGGTAGGCTCACCAGGATACAGTGAAGTCACGAACAAGAAAAGCAACCCCAACACCGGCTTTTGCCACAACAGAATTTTCCTTAGATGTGGCAAATAAACACAACCACAAATGTTGGGAACATACAATAAATTTACATACACCCAGCCCAAAGGTTGAGACCCTTGTGCTGCACAGCACGGCGCCTTCTGATGATGAAGGTAGAAAGAGTAGTAATTTACCTACTGGCGGGCACAACTAAGCTGCCACACCTTACCCGTTTTTACCCTAAAAGAACAGGAATCAGTGAATGGGTGTATGGTATGGGCTAGCCTGCGGTGCAGCACAACAGCTTACAATCTTACACAAATCTACAGTATTCCCTCTCCCATAACTGGTCCTGTAGCATGTGCCTGAGCATTCTTTCTGAGCAAAACGCCAGTCTGGCTTGAGTTTGTAGGATTTTATCAGCTCTCCAATGTGAAATGTCACTTTAAGTTGTGGAGTCCTTCCAATGATCAGTAACAACACTTGTGGCCTGACACAAACAGAGACCCTTACTAACTAGCTATAGGCCTGGACTCAGTCTCAAGGCGCCAACACTGAAATGAGGTGCGTGCACGATCTTACCGACCCGGGTCTGCTTTGCATCCGCTGGTGACGCTGAACAGAACAAATGTCTCTCCAACAAGCATTCGGTCTCGCTGTATATGTTGCTTAGTTCCTCTGCTCTCATCAGCATTCCTGGCAACAATCTCATCAGCTTCCTGGCAGCAATCTCATCAGCTTCTCCTGGTAGCAATTTCATCAGCTTCACTTAGCTGCAGCTCTGGTTACGGAGGGGTGCTCTCACACCTGGATGTCATTAGATTCTCAGCTCACACGGCCCCCCTCATTCACCATTCTCCAGAACATGGCTGCTCTCTCTCCTCTGTGTGAAAACCCCACCTCTTCATGAATATAGAAATCTCTATGCAGTCTGAGGCTGTGTTAGAAAAACAGTGACATCTTGTGGCTAAACTGCAGAATGTCAGTCAAAACATTTAAGTTACTCCACACAAGCAGTATTCAAACAGTGAGAGCTGTTTCCCCATCTCACACTATCACAATGTCAGAGCCTAAAGCTCCTATTACATCCAGTTGCATTCTTTTCCCGTAAATTATCCCCTGCGGAAAGGAATTATGATGTAGGGGATTGTGAACTACTTGCTATTAAGTTGGCCTTGTAGGAGTGGAAGTACCTCTTAGAGGGAGCAGCACACCCCGTCTTGATCTACACAGATCACAAGAATCTGGAATACTTAAAACCTGCAAAACGTTTGAAACCTCGACAGGCTAAGTGGGGACTTTTTTTCTCCAGATTTAAATTTCATATCACTTATAGACCAGGCTCTAAGAATGTTAAACCCGATGCCTTGTCTCGAATGTTCGATGATCCCAAGGATCCTCCCACTCCAGACACTGTGCTTTCAGCAGGAAGCTTCTTTCTCTTACAAACAGACTTACTATCACGAATTCAGCAAGCATCACTGGGGGTTCTCTCTCCACCAGGAGTGATCTTATCTGCTAGAGAGGGCTTACTGTGGTAAGAGGACAGAATCTTTGTGCCAGAAAGTGTTTGATTAGCAGTATTGGGACTGTGTCATGATCACCCCCTGGCAGAACATTTTGGGGTCCACAAAACTTCAGACCTGGTTCAGCACCTGTTCTGATGGCCTGAATGGGAGAAGGATTGCAAAAGATATGTGAATTCCTGCCCTACTTGTATATGCAACAAGAGCAATAGAAACAAGACCTGGGGATTAATTAGACCCCTACCAGCCCTGATCGACCTTGGAAAATGATTTCAATGGACTTCATTGTAGGATTACCACCATCGGAAGGATCGGAAGGCCATCTTTGTTGTGGTGGACCGATTTGCCAAGATTGCCCATTGTATTCCCATAAAGGGGGTACCCTCTGCAATGGAAACTGCCCAAGTCTTCAAAAAGGAAGTTGTGAGGCTCCATGGGGTTCCTGGGAATGTTGTCTCTGATCGAGGAGTGCAATTTACATCGAAATTCTGGAAGGCACTTTGTGAAACACTAAAAGTGGAACTTTAATTTTCCTCTGCATATTATCCCCAGACTAATGGGGCAGACAGAGAGAACCAATCAGACCTCGAAACAGTATATCCACTGCCTCACATCATTCTCCCAAGACAACTGGGTGTCACTATTACCTTTGGCTGAGTTTGCATACAACAACTCAAAGCACTCAGCCACAAAACAGTCTACCTTCTTTTCAAATTATGGATTTCATCCTTTGTTTCTATCCAGCAAGGTGCCTGAATCATTAATCCCGGCTGTGCAAAACTATCTTGAATACCTTCAGCAAAACAACAAGGTGCTACAAAAGGCAATCTCAAAAGCTCAGCAGGACAGCAAGAGGTTCTGTGATAGGAAAAGGAAGGGGGACTTGATTCTGGAATCTGTTGAGGAAGTATGGTTGTCCACAACTAATCTTAAATTGACATGTCCTATGAAGAAACTTGTTCCCAAGCTCGTGGGATGCTTTCCAGTAGAAAGGAAAATCAATGACGTGTCTTATGAACTTACATTTCCAGATTCGCTAAAGATTCACCCTGTATTCCATGTGTCACTGCTTAAACCTTCAGTCTCTAATCCTTTTCCTGATCGGAAGTTGGGTCCGCCTGAACCAGTAATTGTTAACGGCGAAGAAGAATACGAGGTAGAAACAATTATAGATTGCAGAAAGAGGAGGAATCAACTCCAATATTTAATTAAATTGAAAGTATACGGGGCTGAAGATAACTTGTGGTAACTAAAGTTCAATATTCATGCTAAAGATTTAATCTTGGCTTTCAGATGCAAGTATCCTGAAAAACTGACCCAGTTAGGCTGCCCATAAGGATGGGACACTGTCAGGGAAAACAGAGAATGCCCAGGAGCACATTTATGCGGCAATGCCAATTACCCAACAGCTGTGCCCGTGTTGGTGCACATGTGCACATATGCATGCGCCGGTATGCATTCCTGCCACCAGACTGGTGCCAGGCGAGCTATTTAAACCGCTACTGCACTAGGAGTCTTTGCCTTCTGGTCTACCATGTTTCGTTATCTGCTATCTGTTGTATCCTGATCCTATAGCTGACCTGACCTGTCTTGACCTCACTTGAACTCTGCCTGCACTGACCTAGCTTACCCTTGGACTGTGACTTTGCCTAATATCTGCCTATGTTTGCTGACTTCTGGCCTGAACTTCTACTATCCGCTTGCCTGCTCCCTGTACCTGATCCACCTGATAGATCCCAACCCAGCTTGTCTGATGCTGCTACTTCTCCAGCCTGTGACTACCACTTGCTACCACTGTATGCAGTTGCCGAGTTCCTGCAGAACCTACCAGACGCTGCTCCTGTTGACCTACATCCTCTGTTCACCTGCATCCACAACTAACCTGCATCCTGGTCGTCTGGACTACCCACCTGTCGGCTGACATTGCAGACTTGCCAGGCACTTGTGCCACTCCTGGCTCTTGTGCCTTCTGTTTGCTTTATCAGGGGCACCGAGCAGGAGGTATAAGAGGACACCTTAATCTCCACGTCAGGCTTCCCCCACCAGGTACATGACAGTGAGTGTGTATTCCTTCTACTAGCACAAGTGGTGAAGAAGCTGGGAGTTTGCTATTATAGGTGTGTATCTATGATGTTAGTGTTTTAGGAAGTTTGTAGAACACAAAATACTTTTGAGTTTTAGCTCTTCAACTAAAAAGATAAGTTCACCTTTGTACAAAAAAATTATAAATGCACATTTTTTGCAGGTATTGCACATAAAAAAAAATGTGCCTTTATTATTTTTTTTTACTAGGAACCAAGAAAGCATTGCACTAGTGATCAACAGATCATGGGTGCCATGCAGGACTTCTGCAGACCTGTCTGTATATCTGTGTGCTCGTACCTCGTACAACAGTGCCATGGTAGTTCATTTAGAACTACAGGCCAACAGCTGCAAAGGCTGTCAAGACTTGTAGTTTTTTATTCACAGATGTCTGTGAATGAATGACATGGTCAGGTGGGCGGAGACCCTCACAGCCGTGTCTTGAATTGTGACAGCAGACAGAGGGAGAAGACCCTCAGTCTGCTGTTACAGCGAGAACTTAGGCTGGCAGGGGTTGGGGGCACAGGAGCAGCTGCAGCACTAACATGTTACACCCTGAATACAGGTTTGATATGTACGATGTTAGAAATAGGTGAACTTGTCCTTTAACCACTTTCCCATCAGAGGATTTAAAAAAACTTGTGGCAACAATTGATGTAGATGAAGAAATCTCTGACAACATTTAAAAAAAAAATATGCTGAAGCATAGGGGCCATCCACCCACTGGCAACCCCAGGCCTCTGTGCTTGGGCATATATGCTCTTTTTAACTGTGGATGAAAAATCTCATCCAACAGCACTACATGCACTGACGTATATTCTTAGAGCAAGACCATATTGTTGTCAGAATAAACAGATCAGTGCTGCAGCTGAATGGCATTCTTGCAAAGAAAACAGCAATGGTTAACAATAAAACAGTGACTCAATAAAACAACATTTTAATAAAATCTGTGCCAAAAAATATTATAAAATATATTAGCAAAGCATAGGGGCCATCCACTGGCCACCCCAGGCCCCCATGCTTGGGCATACTGATTATGTTCTTTTTTTAACTGCGGATGAAAATTTGCATCCAAGAGCGCTGCACACACTTACGTATATTCTGAGAGTAAGACCCCCCCTGTTGCTGTCAGAATAAACAGATCAGTGCTGCAGCTGAATGGCATTCCTGCAAAGTAAACTGCATTGGTTAACAATAAAATAGTAACGTTAAAACAGTAACTGTAAAATAGTAACTAGACAATAAAACGACAACTATTTTTATTTTTGTTTTTTTAATTTTTTATTTATTTTTTTTTTTTTTTACTTTTTTGAACTTACAGATGTTAGGGTCTCTCAAAATGCAATAGCCAGTTTCCTAACTATCTAACACCTTTCGAGATCCTGTATAAATGTATACCCTAGACTGTGCCATGCTGTACCCTATACTAATAGTCCACTGGTAGTGATGGAAGCAGTCCTTAAGGCAGAGACCAGGTTGCCCAGAACAGGAAGGACAAAAAAAGTGGATGTCATGCCTAATTCCGTGTCTGCTACAGACACAACATATTTTTTGGGGTGCCTTTTGGGTTGGGGTACCAGGAATGTCATCAGGAAAATGCCTCTCATGCTGCTGGCTAACTGCATCTGGGTTAGGTGTTTGGGCCACAGCACCTTTTGGATACAAAAGGGCCATTCTGATCTCTTCCTGGAATGTTAGGAAGGATCCACTACATCCAGTTGCTTTGTAAATTACAAAAGTGTTATATAGAGCCAACTGAAATATATAAACAGACACTTTTTTGTACCAGCATCTGGCTTTTTGGGAAACTATGGCTTCATCATCAGGTCATTGAAGTCCACCCCTCCCATGTTAAGGTTATAGTTGTGGACACAGAGGGGCTTGTCAACAACACCAGATGCCGTGAAAATTTGGATGGTCATGTCTGCATGAATGGAAGACAGGACAAAAACATCCCGTTTGTCCTTCCACTTCACTGCAAGCAATTCATAATTTTTCAAGCAGGCTTTTCCCCCCTTTCTAAGATGAATATTTACAAGCCGTTGAGGGAAGCCCCAGCGATTAGGTTGCACAATACCACATGCGACCATTTCAATATTGTATAAATGTCTAAATAGTGGCAAGCTTGAATAAAAATTGTCCGTGTATAAGTTGTACCCCATATGAAAAAAGGGTGACACCAAGTCCCAAACTATCTTGCCACTGCTCCCCATGTAGTCTGGGCATCAGGGGGCTCCATGTAACTATCGTTTCCCTCATAAATCCAAAACTTACATGTATAGCCTGTTGCCCTCTCACAGGTTTTTTGCATTTTGACCCCATATCTGGCATGCTTGCTGAGGAGAAATTGTTTGAATGCAAGGCGGCCAGAAAAACTAATGAGGGACTCATCAACACAGATGTTTTGCAGGGGAGTATAGACATCTGCAAATTTCTGGTTAAGGTGATTTACGAGGGGCCAAATTTTGTGGAGCCGATCAAATTAAGGGTCACCCCAAGGACGACAGAGTGTATTGCTGATGAAATTCATAATTACATTATATTCTCATATCTATTAGTGTTGCGCTAAGTAAGAACAATCAACAGCAAACAAATATGTTAGCAATGTACACACAATACTACATAAATAAATAGTGCTCAAAAATAAACAAAAAAAGAAAAACACATCCCAAGCAGTCCATAGAAGGTAAACCAGTCTCCTGATTTCTGTGTTGAATAGTGAAAATCTACATTCCAACATAGCCACCAACGTGAATAGTCACTACTGTAGTATCAAATTGGAGGCTTACAAGATCTCTAGACCCCTTCACTATAGGGGGTCATAACACGCTCAATATATATATTATCCGGACTCTTGTGTCTATATGGAACCAGGTGCACCGCCCAAGACTCATCAAGCTGTCCCGATGTTTTAAGATTATTTTGTTCATGCAAAATAAAGAGGTGCCTCTCATAGTGCAGTAAATTACAACCAATTTAATAAATAGACAAAATGCACTTACAAACGCAAAGGAAAAAATCATCAATTCACAAAGATGGTCCAAAATGGCGATCCAACGTGATGAAGTCACAAGAGAGGGTCCTCCCAATGCGTTTCATCATAACCAGACGTCTTTCGGGGTTAGGAGACCACCCTCCATAATCACGCTTATATAGATGAAAACCAAGCCTCAATTTGGAGTGAACCAACCTCCATATTGGTAACAGGAACCAGAAAGAAGTTAACATCCGGAGATAAAGGAAATAACACAGATGAAACACAATCCAAGCTAAAACAAGCCTCTCTTCTATGTCCGAATTAGAAGACAAACTTTTATTATTTAATTTATTAGTAAGCATTTGGGGATATCCAATTCACTGCTGCACTATCCATATTTATGATGGAGATATTTGATTTTAATGTTAACCTTCCCGTAAAAGCTGATGAAGTTTTCATCAAAACAGCCCAGATTGGAGGCACGGATATGGGGGCATTTTTGTCCGCCTAAAGAATTCAGTGATTTCAGAATTACACACCAAATGGGACATTGTGTTTTTAGAACAATATGTCTCTGAACAGATGGTACCATGGAGCTTTAGATAGGATGTTAGTCCACAAAAAGGTGAAGATGAATTAACAGATTGGTTTAAATACTTTAATGAAGCTGGTGTTAACATTTTGAGGTTTTTGATACAACTTAAAAGAGACAAACTCAAGTGGTTAGAAAAATTGTCTCCCTTTATGGGCGACATTGAATATAAAGATCGCTCTTCCAGTCTAAGTAAGATTTTAGAGAAAGAGGAATTGGAGGAGAAAAATAAGAAGAAAAAGAAATACAACAGGAATATAGTTGACTATCAGACGGGGATAGTATTTTCATGGTAAAATAACATTGAAACTGAGGATGCAGAGATGGTGGACAGAGACATTGAGGAAACAAGGAAGGGAGCTACTACTGTATGCCTGAAAGGGAGGACATCAATCTTAGAGGCTTTTCCCCTAGGAGACCCCCATATAGGACCCCAGAAAAAGATTTCAAGGAGATTACCAAGAGTCTAGAGGTAGGAAACCTTTTAGGTCCCCACCCAGAGATGTGGATTACCATCAGCCTAGAGCAGTGGTGGGCAACCTTTTTTTTCAACTGAGCCAAATCTCGCCAAAACCACGATTGAAATTTATTTTGAGAGCCACATTTTTAAAACTGAAAATACATCTCCCATATAGTAATTCATCCCCCATAGTAATTCATCCCCCATAGTAATTCATCCCCCATATAGTAATTCATCCCCCATAGTAATTCATCCCCCATATAGTAATTCATCCCCCATAGTAATTCATCCCCCATATAGTAATTCATCCCCCATAGTAATTCATCCCCCATATAGTAATTCATCCCCCATAGTAATTCATCCCCCATATAGTAATTCATCCCCCATATAGGAATTCACCCCCCATAGTAATTCATCCCCCATATAGTAATTCATCCCCCATAGCAATTCATCCCCCATATAGTAATTCATCCCCCATATAGTAATTCATCCCCCATAGTAATTCATCCCCCATATAGTAATTCATCCCCCATAGTAATTCATCCCCCATATAGTAATTCATCCCCCATAGTAATTCATTCCCCATAGTAATTCATCCCCCATATAGTAATTCATCCCCCATATAGTAATTCATCCCCATAGTAATTCATCCCCCATATAGTAATTCATCCCCCATAGTAATTCATCCCCCATATAGTAATTCATCCCCCCTATAGTAATTCATCCCCCATATAGTAATTCATCCCCCATATAGTAATTCATCCCCCCTATAGTAATTCATCCCCCATATAGTAATTCATCCCCCATATAGTAATTCATCCCCCATAGTAATTCATCCCCCATATAGTAATTCATTCCCATATAGTAATTCATCCTCCATATAGTAATTCATTCCCCATATAATAATTCATTCCCCATATAGTAATTCATTCCCCATATAGTAATTCATCCTCCATATAGTAATTCATTCCCCATATAGTAATTCATTCCCCATATAGTAATTCATCCCCCATATAGTAAGTCCCCCCTGTGTCAATTCACTTACCTTTGCTCCGCGCGTTCCTCTCGCCGTGTTCCCGCGCCGTTCTGGTCTTCAGGGCGGACTGTGAGAGGAGAGGAGTTCGTCACGCTGCCCCGCCTACATCCTGGCTGCCCCGAATACATCCTGACAGCTGCAGAGTCCTGACTTTTGGGGCGGCCGCCCGAGAGGAGGGAGGGGAGGGGGCGGCCGCCCGAGAGGAGGGAGGGGAGGGAGGGGAGGGGGCGGCCGCCTGAGAGGAGGGAGGGGAGCGGGCGCCCGGCACACAGAAGAGCCGCATTTAAGTTTGTAAAGAGCCGCATGTGGCTCGCGAGCCGCGGCTTGCCGACCACTGGCCTAGAGGTTAGGGTGGATATTATTCCTATGGATCTCCAGTGCCCTATTCAAGGGATAGGAGTGGCTATAGAAATCATTATTATAGAGATGATCATCTTCAGTACAATGTACTTATGACCAATAGATATGAAGCCCTTAGGGACCCTCAGTCAGATTATGACCATAACAATCCCCAGGGTCATTTCCAAGGGGGGGGAGGGATGCATCCGTACTCTCCAAGAACGGGGGGAAGAGATAGGAATAACTCATAACCACTACTGTGGTGGCTATTCACGTTGGTGGTTATGTTGGAATGAAGATTTTCACTATTCAACACAGAAATCAGGGGACTGGTTTACTTTCTATGGACTGTTTGGGATGTGTTTTTAAATTTTTGTTTATTTTTGAGCACTATTTAGTTATGCAGTATTATATGTACACTACTAACATATTTGTTTGCTATTGATTGTTTTTACAAAAACAACACTAATTTATATTTTGATTTGGTACTAGGTATCCTCTAGGTGTATTTGCGGCTTTGCACAACGAGAGTGTGGTGTATTTGTGCAATGCATTTTTTTAATTTATTCTCATATCTATGCTTCAGAAAAAATGAGGAAGGGTTGTAACAGCGCAAACACTGCAAAGTCCTGGGAAATGGTAGTATGGGTGATGGTGGTATTAGTGGCTACTGTATGAAGAGCGTAGGATTCCGTGTGGCACTGAGGGCAAGGCTTCCAAATAAGCTGTAGCAACTTCTGTAGATGAGAAAAAGGAGAGAAGCGCCTCTAAGTGCAATAAGTCTTTTAATTCAAGTCTAAATGTAGAAACACTCACATGTGTGAAGTAATCATAAGCATAAAAACCGTGGTTAACAATAGTTAACGGTGGGGTGGTAACCCGGGTGAAGAGCCGTCATCTCTCTGCGATGTGGGGAGGTCAGCTCTCGGCTGGAACAGCGTGGTGGCTGGAGGGGGAACAGTGGTGAGGCCAGCCTTCATGCACGTCCTCCCTCAAAGCCGGATGGAACGCACGCTGGAACGTAGCGGCGGCGTGGCCGTGATGACGTCAGATCCCAGGGTGCACTGCGACGCGTTTCGGAGCATGCACTGGCCGTGGAAGGCGGAAGTGCACTCCTTTTTCAAGCAGGGGGAAGTGGATGAACAGGGGTGAATATATAGGGAACGTGAGTCTAATTGATCAATTAACCAATTAACCAGTGATTGACCATTGCTGTCAGGTGAATAGTGTAAAGTCATGGATGTTAACTGGGGGGTAAAAGGAAACCAAATGGAAAAAAGAGAGGATGTAATAAATAAGAAAACGGAAGACGAAAGAAAAAAAAAAAAAAAAAAAAAAAAAAAATTATGTTCTGGGAGATTAGTGGGGTAAAATGTTCACCTTGCAGCACTGGCACATCAATTATGTAACAGTAGTGAGCAGATATTTAGTGGTAATACAGCAGGATTGCAAGATGATACAGCATGATTGCAAGATGATAAACATATTGGTAATAATACATGCAGATGACATTATAAAAAGTAAATTGCATTGTAAAAAATTGTAAAAAATAGAATAAAATATAAATAATGAACAAAAGGTTATAAATAATAAACTAAAAATTGGATTAAAAAAAAAAAAAAAAAAAAAAAAATTCGATAAAAAATTTGATTAAAAAATTCGATTAAAAAATTCGATTAAAAAAAAAAAAAAAAAAAAAAAAAATTATAAAGAAAGGGGGGGGGGGGAAGTATCATTGTGAGTGTTGAGTGGCTGTGAATGGGAGATTGTAGTGTTTATAGTATAGTGTTAATGTCTAATTCCTCGTTGAGTCCGCCTGGGGACAATGTATCTAATGTAAATATCCAATAAGTTTCTTGTGAACAGAGTTTTTTGAAACGATCAGACTCAGAGAGATTGTTGTGTATGGATTCTAAGACCCATACTTGTAGGCCATCAGTGGATTTTTGGTGATATTCAAGGAAGTGGCGGGGGACGCTATGTTTGTCTTTACCATCTTCAATAAGACGTCTGTGCTCGCCAAACCTGGCGCGGAGGGGTCTGATGGTTCGTCCCACATATAGGAGGCCGCAAGGGCAGGATATACAATAGATCACATGATCAGTGGAGCAGTTGTAAAATTCTTTGAATGAATAGGTTTTTCCTTTTGTGGTGAAGTTTTTTTGTCCGTGTTTAACGAATTGGCAAGTTTTGCATAGCGCTTTGTTGCATCTATACATGCCGACAATGGGTATGAGGCAGATTGTGTTGAGTGTGTTGGTGGGTGGGTTGTATTTGCTGGGGGCAATCTTGTTTTTAAGGTTGATGGCTTTGCGGTAGGTGTATTTTGGTTTTTTATCTAAGATGTCTATTAAATGTGGATCCTGTAGTAGTATCGGCCAATGTCTATTGATGATAGACTCCATTTTGTGAAAGTTGTTGTGGAATTTGGTTATAAATCTGACCTGGTTGGGAGGCTCTGTGTTATTGTGTGTTTGGGGTCTACCCTTGTGGTAGAAGGAGTGGGCCTCATCTACTAGCTTGTGTGGGTAACCTTTGTCTAGGAATTTCTTTATTAGAATGTCACTCTGGAGATTGTAATCTGAATCTGTGGTGCAGTTTTGTCTGAGACGACAGAATTGTCCTTTAGGTATATTTTGGATCCATTTGGGGTGGTGGCAGCTGTTGAAGTGGAGGTATGAGTTGCCAGATACGGGTTTGAAGTGGTTTTTTGTTAATATTTGGAGATTGTCATGGTATAATTCGAGATCTAGGAATACAAGAGTATGTTTGTGGTGAGTGGAGGTGAAGGACAGTCCAAAAGGATTTGAATTGCAATGGGTTACAAACTGGTCTACGTGTGATATTGGTCCATCCCAGATGACGATAATGTCATCTATGTAACGGCCGTAAAAGATGATGTGGGCGGCAAAGGGATTGTTGTGCCATATGTGTTTGTCCTCCCAGAAACTCATAGTCAAGTTGGCATATGAGGGTGCAAAGTTGGCTCCCATGGCTGTACCTTGAGTTTGTAAGTAGAAATCGTGGTTGAATGTGAAGTAATTGTGTTTGAGGCAAAATGAGGTGGCGTCTACTATAAAGGAAGATTGTTTGGGGTTGAGTGATGGATCCAAGGATAGATAATGCTGGATGGCGGTGATGCCTACATCATGGGGTATCGAGGTGTATAGGGAGCAGACATCTAACGAGACCCAACAATAGTCGGGTTCCCAGGAGTATGTTTGGAGTAATTCTAGCAAGTGTCCGCTGTCCCGGATATATGAGTGTTGAGCCTGTGCAAGGGGTTGTAGGAAGTGGTCGATATATTGGGAGAAACCGCTGGTAATGCTCCCTGTGGCCGCTACGATTGGTCTTCCTGGTGGATTATTTGGATTTTTGTGTACTTTGGGGAGAAAGTAAAAATACGGGGTGTTGTAGAAGTCTTTAGATAGAAAAGAGGCTTCCTGCTTGGTGATGACACCATCAAGTAAGGCTGTGTTCGTTAGTAGTAGTGCGTCCTGTTTGAATTCGGGTAGTGGGTCTTTAGTTAATTTGGTATACGTGGATGTGTCTGAGAGGAGTCTGAGGGCTTCGTCTATGTAGTCAGTGGTATTAAGAAGTACAATGCCGCCGCCTTTATCGGCGGGCTTGATAATAATGTCCTTATTGTTTGATAAAGTGGTAATGGATTTTTTTACAGTGTTTGGTAGATTAGAGGCGGAATGGTGCTGGTTGGGATTGCACAATTTGATGAATTCCGAGTAGACTACTCTATAAAAACTTTCCAGGTAGGGGCCCTTAGAATGTGTGGGATTGAATACTGATTTGGGTCTGAGCGTAGTGTGTGCCACAGGTGGGGGGTATAAAAGTTGTGAAGTGAGTGTAAAATCTAAAGGTGGGCCATCATCAGGGTGAGACTCAGCAAATAATTGTTCTAATATGTCTAAGGCGTCTGAGTCAGATGGGGTTGAGGGGTTGATATTGTCTGTGTCAGGTGAAATGGCTGTAGGCTGAGTTTTTTTGGATTGAATGTGAAAGAATCTTTTTAAGGTGAGATTGCGTATAAATTTATTCAGGTCTTTGAATAGTGTGAATAAGTTGGGTGGGGAAGTTGGGGCAAAGTTTAGACCGTGATTGAGCAGAGAGATTTCAGTTTGTGATAGTTGATGGTTGGATAAGTTGAAGATTTTTACAGTTTGCGGTGTTTGTGTTTGGTGTGTGTTGCGGTGTTTATTTCGTCCCCCCCTACAGCCTCTGTGTGTTTTCTTTTTCCGTGGGGGGGATTTTGACCTAAAAAAGACGGTGAGGTGTTGGTGGGGGAGTGGTGAGCAGAAATGAGAGTGGGGTTAAGATGATTGTTCGAAATCGGAAGGCCAAGGGTGATGACAGTATGGGCATCGGTGGATGGGGATATGGGTTGAGGGGTGTTTGTGTGGGTGATGGGAATCTGAGTGCCATTAGGTGTGGTGTCACCAGTTATGGGTATAGGGGTGGTGATGGTCTGAGGTATATTTATAGGGTTTTTTTTTGTTGTTGTTGGTTTGTGGAAGTGTTATTGGGAGGTGTTTTAGTGTTGGGGCGAGACTTGGGTGTGTCTTTATTGTGCAAGCTTTTGTGGTTGAAGTGATTAGTGTGTTGTGTGGGATATGATTTGGTGAATCGTGTTTGAATGAGAGGGGGGATGGGTTGTCGTGGTGTGGTATGTTGTTGTGGTGTTCTAGATGTGCGGGGGAGGACTAAATCCATGAGGGCGGGGATGCTGTGATTTTTCCAAGTGAAAACTCTATTGTGGTTATAGTCATCTAGATCTCTTTTAAATTTGGCAATTTTGTTTGATACTATAAGGTTCTCTTGATGTTTGGTGTTCTTTTTTAGAGTTTTTAGCCACTGTGTGGGTAATTTGTGTCCGCTGTCTAGGAATTCTTGTAACATGATTTGGATGTGATGTGTATGCTGTTGGAATTTGTTCTCTCTTTGGGAGATGATGACTTCTATCCACTTGGTGGTACAAAATTCAGAGAGATTTTGCCAATTTTTGTGGTTTGTAGGATCCAAGAAGGGGCAGGCCTTTAAGATTCTCAGGCCTCTAGGGGTAATCTTGTATGTAAGATATTGATTGAGGAAGAATTTGTCCCACCATTGGTGGTTGGCGATGGAAATGAGTCTTTCTAATTTTTTAAATTTGCCCCCAAAGAGATAACGTGTCTTCCTTGGTAATATGACAAGATCAGAAAATAAATCAGATGGAAAGAGGGTAAAGAAATTGTCTAGGATATCGTATCTGATTGCCTCAATATCATGGAGTAGCTCCATGATGAAGGTGAATAGATGGATAAGTATTCAGTGGTGTATGAGAGAGGGGAAGGAAAAAAAAAAAAAAAAAAAAAAAAAAATCGATAAAAAAAAAAAATATATATATATATATATATATATATATATATATATATATATATAATGATTGAATTGTGTCAAAAATAGATTGTATCAAAATTGTTTGAGAGAAAAGAAAGGAGAGGAGAAAAAGAAAAAAAAAAAAAAAAAAAAAAAAAAAAAAAGGGAAAGGAGAGAGTGGTTAATTGACAATTAGTTATGGAGTAGTGAATGAGTAAAATAGTGTTGGTAATACAATGAGTTAAAAAATATTAAATCATAATGATGGTCAAATTACAGAAAACGACCAAATAACTAAATACTACAAATAAATGTCTAGGTATACATGCATGTACACGTATATGCACATTAAACACACATATGTTTGCCAACCTATGCACAGGCATGTACATGTGGAGGACTAAGTGAGTGGATGCTGCTGGTACTGCTACATGAGCACAAAATGATTCAGAAAAAATGAGGAAGGGTTGTAACAGCGCAAACACTGCAAAGTCCTGGGAAATGGTAGTATGGGTGATGGTGGTATTAGTGGCTACTGTATGAAGAGCGTAGGATTCCGTGTGGCACTGAGGGCAAGGCTTCCAAATAAGCTGTAGCAACTTCTGTAGATGAGAAAAAGGAGAGAAGCGCCTCTAAGTGCAATAAGTCTTTTAATTCAAGTCTAAATGTAGAAACACTCACAACACACACCAAACACAAACACCGAAATAAACACCGCAACACACACCAAACACAAACACCGCAAACTGTAAAAATCTTCAACTTATCCAACCATCAACTATCACAAACTGAAATCTCTCTGCTCAATCACGGTCTAAACTTTGCCCCAACTTCCCCACCCAACTTATTCACACTATTCAAAGACCTGAATAAATTTATACGCAATCTCACCTTAAAAAGATTCTTTCACATTCAATCCAAAAAAACTCAGCCTACAGCCATTTCACCTGACACAGACAATATCAACCCCTCAACCCCATCTGACTCAGACGCCTTAGACATATTAGAACAATTATTTGCTGAGTCTCACCCTGATGATGGCCCACCTTTAGATTTTACACTCACTTCACAACTTTTATACCCCCCACCTGTGGCACACACTACGCTCAGACCCAAATCAGTATTCAATCCCACACATTCTAAGGGCCCCTACCTGGAAAGTTTTTATAGAGTAGTCTACTCGGAATTCATCAAATTGTGCAATCCCAACCAGCACCATTCCGCCTCTAATCTACCAAACACTGTAAAAAAATCCATTACCACTTTATCAAACAATAAGGACATTATTATCAAGCCCGCCGATAAAGGCGGCGGCATTGTACTTCTTAATACCACTGACTACATAGACGAAGCCCTCAGACTCCTCTCAGACACATCCACGTATACCAAATTAACTAAAGACCCACTACCCGAATTCAAACAGGACGCACTACTACTAACGAACACAGCCTTACTTGATGGTGTCATCACCAAGCAGGAAGCCTCTTTTCTATCTAAAGACTTCTACAACACCCCGTATTTTTACTTTCTCCCCAAAGTACACAAAAATCCAAATAATCCACCAGGAAGACCAATCGTAGCGGCCACAGGGAGCATTACCAGCGGTTTCTCCCAATATATCGACCACTTCCTACAACCCCTTGCACAGGCTCAACACTCATATATCCGGGACAGCGGACACTTGCTAGAATTACTCCAAACATACTCCTGGGAACCCGACTATTGTTGGGTCTCGTTAGATGTCTGCTCCCTATACACCTCGATACCCCATGATGTAGGCATCACCGCCATCCAGCATTATCTATCCTTGGATCCATCACTCAACCCCAAACAATCTTCCTTTATAGTAGACGCCACCTCATTTTGCCTCAAACACAATTACTTCACATTCAACCACGATTTCTACTTACAAACTCAAGGTACAGCCATGGGAGCCAACTTTGCACCCTCATATGCCAACTTGACTATGAGTTTCTGGGAGGACAAACACATATGGCACAACAATCCCTTTGCCGCCCACATCATCTTTTACGGCCGTTACATAGATGACATTATCGTCATCTGGGATGGACCAATATCACACGTAGACCAGTTCGTAACCCATTGCAATTCAAATCCTTTTGGACTGTCCTTCACCTCCACTCACCACAAACATACTCTTGTATTCCTAGATCTCGAATTATACCATGACAATCTCCAAATATTAACAAAAAACCACTTCAAACCCGTATCTGGCAACTCATACCTCCACTTCAACAGCTGCCACCACCCCAAATGGATCCAAAATATACCTAAAGGACAATTCTGTCGTCTCAGACAAAACTGCACCACAGATTCAGATTACAATCTCCAGAGTGACATTCTAATAAAGAAATTCCTAGACAAAGGTTACCCACACAAGCTAGTAGATGAGGCCCACTCCTTCTACCACAAGGGTAGACCCCAAACACACAATAACACAGAGCCTCCCAACCAGGTCAGATTTATAACCAAATTCCACAACAACTTTCACAAAATGGAGTCTATCATCAATAGACATTGGCCGATACTACTACAGGATCCACATTTAATAGACATCTTAGATAAAAAACCAAAATACACCTACCGCAAAGCCATCAACCTTAAAAACAAGATTGCCCCCAGCAAATACAACCCACCCACCAACACACTCAACACAATCTGCCTCATACCCATTGTCGGCATGTATAGATGCAACAAAGCGCTATGCAAAACTTGCCAATTCGTTAAACACGGACAAAAAAACTTCACCACAAAAGGAAAAACCTATTCATTCAAAGAATTTTACAACTGCTCCACTGATCATGTGATCTATTGTATATCCTGCCCTTGCGGCCTCCTATATGTGGGACGAACCATCAGACCCCTCCGCGCCAGGTTTGGCGAGCACAGACGTCTTATTGAAGATGGTAAAGACAAACATAGCGTCCCCCGCCACTTCCTTGAATATCACCAAAAATCCACTGATGGCCTACAAGTATGGGTCTTAGAATCCATACACAACAATCTCTCTGAGTCTGATCGTTTCAAAAAACTCTGTTCACAAGAAACTTATTGGATATTTACATTAGATACATTGTCCCCAGGCGGACTCAACGAGGAATTAGACATTAACACTATACTATAAACACTACAATCTCCCATTCACAGCCACTCAACACTCACAATGATACTTCCCCCCCCCCCCTTTCTTTATAATTTTTTTTTTTTTTTTTTTTTTTTTTAATCGAATTTTTTAATCGAATTTTTTAATCAAATTTTTTATCGAATTTTTTTTTTTTTTTTTTTTTTTTTTAATCCAATTTTTAGTTTATTATTTATAACCTTTTGTTCATTATTTATATTTTATTCTATTTTTTACAATTTTTTACAATGCAATTTACTTTTTATAATGTCATCTGCATGTATTATTACCAATATGTTTATCATCTTGCAATCATGCTGTATCATCTTGCAATCCTGCTGTATTACCACTAAATATCTGCTCACTACTGTTACATAATTGATGTGCCAGTGCTGCAAGGTGAACATTTTACCCCACTAATCTCCCAGAACATAATTTTTTTTTTTTTTTTTTTTTTTTTTTTCTTTCGTCTTCCGTTTTCTTATTTATTACATCCTCTCTTTTTTCCATTTGGTTTCCTTTTACCCCCCAGTTAACATCCATGACTTTACACTATTCACCTGACAGCAATGGTCAATCACTGGTTAATTGGTTAATTGATCAATTAGACTCACGTTCCCTATATATTCACCCCTGTTCATCCACTTCCCCCTGCTTGAAAAAGGAGTGCACTTCCGCCTTCCACGGCCAGTGCATGCTCCGAAACGCGTCGCAGTGCACCCTGGGATCTGACGTCATCACGGCCACGCCGCCGCTACGTTCCAGCGTGCGTTCCATCCGGCTTTGAGGGAGGACGTGCATGAAGGCTGGCCTCACCACTGTTCCCCCTCCAGCCACCACGCTGTTCCAGCCGAGAGCTGACCTCCCCACATCGCAGAGAGATGACGGCTCTTCACCCGGGTTACCACCCCACCGTTAACTATTGTTAACCACGGTTTTTATGCTTATGATTACTTCACACATGTGAGTGTTTCTACATTTAGACTTGAATTAAAAGACTTATTGCACTTAGAGGCGCTTCTCTCCTTTTTCTCATATCTATGCTTGACCATGGCAGCAGAAAACACAGGCATATGATGAAAAGGGTCTGTGGACCAATACAACCGCAATTCATTTTTTTTAGTAATGCTCATGTTGAGGGTTAGGCCCAAAAAACCTTTAAATTCAGAAACCGTAATAGTTTTCCATGCAAATGGTGTGGCAATGTTTGAATTTGGGTTGGCAGTGATAAATTGTTTTGCATATAAATTGCTTTGAACCAAAATAATCAAGGGAGTAGTTATATTTGCTGTTTTCACCTGAATTCCGGGTTAAGCAGTGAGTGGGGGAAGTATGGGTGCTGCAAAAATTGTGGGCTGCTAATCAGGATTTGCTCGCACATCCGGAAGGACACTATGGTCTCTACGGGCCTGTGTTTGAATTATTGGTAGCTGCGGGATACTATTTATGCTAGCCACTGCATCAACGTGTACTGAACTTATGGGACTCACCTCATCATCAAGTGATACTGCAGTGCTGTTATGTATAAGACCAGTATGTACTAGGCCGCTGGTACTCGCCAGTTCACCAAAAGATAGAGGGGCACTAGTACTGGTACTGCTGCATATGAGAATCATCATGCAATTGTACCACCTCAGCAACCTTGGAACAGGATCGAGTAAGCCTGGCCTTAGCAGGGACCTCTACTCCATCATCTGAGCTATCTGTCAGGGTGCTGATGCTGTCTACAGGATCATATTCTGTCAGTGAGGCTTCCCCTTCACTCTCATCTGACATGGTCAGAATCCTGTAGAATCTTTCAATAGAGTACTTTTCGTGTGACATTTACCTGCAAGTGCTAGCAGAGATCAGGCCTGATTCTGCTAACACTGCGGTTTTGTGTGCAATGTATCAAGTGATGGTGACTAGAGATGAGCGAATCGAACATGACGAAGTGGGATTCGTTCCGAAGATTTGGAAAAATTCGATTTGCGACGAATCCGAAGATTAGCAAACTTCGGCTGCATCGAATTTTCCCAAAAATGGCGGCGACATGTGTGGCGACAGGAGAAAATGGACAGAGAAGATGGGGCGGGGATCTCTGGGAAGGCGCGCAGACAAGGCGCGCTGACCCATAATGCATTCATGAGTCATGAATCATGACATGTGATCGCATTAGCCAATCAGCAGCCAGCCAGCACTGTGTAATGGTGGAGCTATAAATCGCGGCCATCTTAGAATTCTCCATTATCTCCGGTCATTCAAGAGAGACAGACCTGTCTGTATTAAGGGACAGAGTTAGGGCCACAGAAACTTTAGGGCCACAGAATCGTTACTCAGGGGTACAGAATCGTTACTCAGGGACACAGAATCGTTACTCAGGGACACAGAATCGTTACTCAGGGACACAGCTATCAAAGAATCGAAAATTTAAAGTGACATACACCCTTTTTTTCTTTGGTGGCTGTTGTGCACAGTTGGTGCTGCAGTTTGCCAATTGTGCAAAATAAACTGACTTTCTGCTTCACAACCACTATTGTACGTTCAAAGAGTTAAATCCATTTACACGCCGGCTGGCGGTAATATTTTTTGGGTGATTAGTGCATTCCAGTGACACAAACGTACAGTTTCCAGCCAACGGCAAGCTGCAATTGACCGATTGTGTACAATAAACTGACTTTCTGCTTCACAACCACTATTGTACGTTCAAAGAGTTAGATCCATTTACACGCCGGGTGGCGGTAATATTTTTTGGGTGATTAGTGCATTCCAGTGACATAAACGTACAGTTTCCAGCCAACGGCAAGCTGCAATTGACCGATTGTGCTAAATAAACTGACTTTCTGCTTCACAACCACTATTGTACGTTCAAAGAGTTAAATCCATATATACGCCGGGTGGCGGTAATATTTTTTGGGTGATTAGTGCATTCCAGTGACATAAACGTACAGTTTCCAGCCAACGGCAAGCTGCAATTGACCGATTGTGCTAAATAAACTGACTTTCTGCTTCACAACCACTATTGTACGTTCAAAGAGTTAGATCCATTTACACGCCGGGTGGCGGTAATATTTTTTGGGTGATTAGTGCATTCCAGTGACATAAACGTACAGTTTCCAGCCAACGGCAAGCTGCAATTGACCGATTGTGCTAAATAAACTGACTTTCTGCTTCACAACCACTATTGTACGTTCAAAGAGTTAAATCCATATACACGCCGGGTGGCGGTAATATTTTTTGGGTGATTAGTGCATTCCAGTGACATAAACGTACAGTTTCCAGCCAACGGCAAGATGCAATTGACCGATTGTGCTAAATAAACTGACTTTCTGCTTCACAACCACTATTGTATGTTCAAAGAGTTAGATCCATTTACACGCCGGGTGGCGGTAATATTTTTTGGGTGATTAGTGCATTCCAGTGACAGAAACGTACAGTTTCCAGCCAACGGCAAGCTGCAATTGACCGATTGTGTACAATAAACTGACTTTTTGCTTCACAACCACCATTGTACGTTCAAAGAGTTAGATCCATTTACACGCTGGGTGGCGGTAATATTTTTTGGGTGATTAGTGCATTCCAGTGACATAAACGTACAGTTTCCAGCCAACGGCAAGCTGCAATTGACCAATTGTGCTAAATAAACTGACTTTCTGCTTCATAACCACTATTGTACGTTCAATGAGTTAAATCCATTTACACGCCGGCTGGCGGTAATATTTTTTGGGTGATTAGTGTATTCCAGTGACAGAAACGTACAGTTTCCAGCCAACGGCAAGCTGCAATTGACCGATTGTGTACAATAAACTGACTTTCTGCTTCACAACCACCATTGTACGTTGAAAGAGTTAGATCCATTTACACGCCGGGTGGTGGTAATATTTTTTGGGTGATTAGTGCATTCCAGTGACATAAACGTACAGTTTCCAGCCAACGGCAAGCTGCAATTGACCGATTGTGCTAAATAAACTGACTTTCTGCTTCACAACCACTATTGTACATTCAAAGAGTTAGATCCATTTACACGCCGGGTGGCAGTAATATTTTTTGGGTGATTAGTGCATTCCAGTGACATAAACGTACAGTTTCCAGCCAACGGCAAGCTGCAATTGACCGATTGTGCTAAATAAACTGACTTTCTGCTTCACAACCACTATTGTACATTCAAAGAGTTAAATCCATTTACACGCCGGCTGGCGGTAATATTTTTTGGGTGATTAGTGCATTCCAGTGACAGAAACGTACAGTTTCCAGCCAACGGCAAGCTGCAATTGACCGATTGTGTACAATAAACTGACTTTCTGCTTCACAACCACCATTGTACGTTCAAAGAGTTAGATCCATTTACACGCCGGGTGGCGGTAATATTTTTTGGGTGATTAGTGCATTCCAGTGACATAAAAGTACAGTTTCCAGCCAACGGCAAGCTGCAATTGACCGATTGTGCTAAATAAACTGACTTTCAGCTTCACAACCACTATTGTACGTTCAAAGAGTTAAATCCATTTACACGCCGGCTGGCGGTAATATTTTTTGGGTGATTAGTGCATTCCAGTGACATAAACGTACAGTTTCCAGCCAACGGCAAGCTGCAATTGACCGATTGTGTACAATAAACTGACTTTCTTCTTCACAACCACCATTGTACGTTCAAAGAGTTAAATCCATTTACACGCCGGGTGGCGGTAATATTTTTTGGGTGATTAGTGCATTCCAGTGACATAAACGTACAGTTTCCAGCCAACGGCAAGCTGCAATTGACCGATTGTGCTAAATAAACTGACTTTCTGCTTCACAACCACCATTGTACGTTCAAAGAGTTAGATCCATTTACACGCCGGGTGGCGGTAATATTTTTTGGGTGATTAGTGCATTCCAGTGACAGAAACGTACAGTTTCCAGCCAACGGCAAGCTGCATATGTCCGATTGTGTACAATAAACTGACTTTCTGCTTCACAACCACCATTGTACGTTCAAAGAGTTAGATTCATTTACACGCCGGGTGGCGGTAATATTTTTTGGGTGATTAGTGCATTCCAGTGACATAAACTTACAGTTTCCAGCCAACGGCAAGCTGCAATTGACCGATTGTGCTAAATAAACTGACTTTCTGCTTCACAACCACTATTGTACGTTCAAAGAGTTAAATCCATTTACACGCCGGGTGGCGGTAATATTTTTTGGGTGATTAGTGCATTCCAGTGACAGAAACGTACAGTTTCCAGCCAACGGCAAGCTGCAATTGACCGATTGTGCTAAATAAACTGACTTTCTGCTTCACAACAACCATTGTACGTTCAAAGAGTTAGATCCATTTACACGCCGGGTGGCGGTAATATTTTTTGGGTGATTAGTGCATTCCAGTGACATAAACGTACAGTTTCCAGCCAACGGCAAGCTGCAATTGACCGATTGTGCTAAATAAACTGACTTTCTGCTTCACAACCACTATTGTACGTTCAAAGAGTTAAATCCATTTACACGCCGGCTGGCGGTAATATTTTTTGGGTGATTAGTGCATTCCAGTGACAGAAACGTACAGTTTCCAGCCAACGGCAAGCTGCAATTGACCGATTGTGTACAATAAACTGACTTTCTGCTTCACAACCACCATTGTACGTTCAAAGAGTTAGATCCATTTACACGCCGGGTGGCGGTAATATTTTTTGGGTGATTAGTGCATTCCAGTGACATAAACGTACAGTTTCCAGCCAACGGCAAGCTGCAATTGACCGATTGTGCTAAATAAACTGACTTTCTGCTTCACAACCACTATTGTACGTTCAAAGAGTTAAATCCATTTACACGCCGGCTGGCGGTAATATTTTTTGGGTGATTAGTGCATTCCAGTGACAGAAACGTACAGTTTCCAGCCAACGGCAAACTGCAATTGACCGATTGCGTACAATAAACTGACTTTCTGCTTCACAACCACCATTGTACGTTCAAAGAGTTAGATCCATTTACACGCCGGGTGGCGGTAATATTTTTTGGGTGATTAGTGCATTCCAGTGACAGAAACGTACAGTTTCCAGCCAATGGCAAGCTGCAATTGACCGATTGTGTACAATAAACTGACTTTCTGCTTCACAACCACCATTGTACGTTCAAAGAGTTAGATCCATTTACACGCCGGGTGGCGGTAATATTTTTTGGGTGATTAGTGCATTCCAGTGACATAAACGTACAGTTTCCAGCCAACGGCAAGCTGCAATTGACCGATTGTGCTAAATAAACTGACTTTCTTCTTCACAACCACTATTGTACGTTCAAAGAGTTAAATCCATTTACACGCCGGGTGGCGGTAATATTTTTTGGGTGATTAGTGCATTCCAGTGACAGAAACGTACAGTTTCCAGCCAACGGCAAGCTGCAATTGACCGATTGTGTACAATAAACTGACTTTCTGCTTCACAACCACCATTGTACGTTCAAAGAGTTAGATCCATTTACACGCCGGCTGGCGGTAATATTTTTTGGGTGATTAGTGCATTCCAGTGACAGAAACGTACAGTTTCCAGCCAACGGCAAGCTGCAATTGACCGATTGTGCTAAATAAACTGACATTCTGCTTCACAACCACTATTGTACGTTCAAAGAGTTAAATCCATTTACACGCCGGCTGGCGGTAATATTTTTTGGGTGATTAGTGCATTCCAGTGACAGAAACGTACAGTTTCCAGCCAACGGCAAGCTGCAATTGACCGATTGTGTACAATAAACTGACTTTCTGCTTCACAACCACCATTGTACGTTCAAAGAGTTAGATCCATTTACACGCCGGGTGGCGGTAATATTTTTTGGGTGATTAGTGCATTCCAGTGACATAAACGTACAGTTTACAGCCAACGGCAAGCTGCAATTGACCGATTGTGCTAAATAAACTGACTTTCTGCTTCACAACCACTATTGTACGTTCAAAGAGTTAAATCCGGTTTTATTTTTGGGGTGCTTATTGAATTAAAGAGTATGTCAGACAACACGCAGAGGAGTGGCAGAGGAGGCAATGTTTCAGGAGCGAGCAGACGTGGCAGCAGAGGAAGGGGTCGAGGCAGCACTAGTCGCAGCCAGAGGCCAGTGCTCCCGGTGTCATCCAGCGGTCGTGTCTCCACCGACAACCCTGCCGTCATCGATTGGTTGACTCGGTCGTCTTCCTCTTCCCAGGTCACCTCTGACACCTACAGCCAACGGTCGGTGGGTACGTCAGACACAACCGTTAGTTGGCATGGCCCGGGAGCAAGCCCACTGAAATCACGTGTCCTCGACCTGCCCCTGTCCTTTGGTGTTCCCTCACCAAGCGAAGTATCGCATGCTGTGGGCTCAGCCCCACTGTACAGTGAGGAAGAGCTAACAGAGGGCGGTCAGGAACGGGGGGAGACATCCGCCTCTTCAGCAGCCAGGCGAAGAAGTACTGGCGAGGAGAGTGGCTCGGTAGCCGGTCTAGAGACAGGTCTGTCTCCTGACCCACACGCAGCCAAGGGGGCTAGTAGTGACGCGGAGACCCTAATTGATGATGATGAGGCTGATCGCACTTGGCAGCCTCGTCGTCATCAGGCTATTGCTTCCGCATCATCAGGAGAAGAGGGTGCCAGCTTGCCAGCGAGCAAAACAGTCGGTGGGTTGCCCAGGAGGCAGCAGGGTCGCAGCAGTGTCAGTGGAGCCAAACGGCCACGGAGTAGAGCACCAGCTCCACTGCAGCCTACCACCACGGCCAGTAGTGGTGCCGGTGTGCACGGAGGAAGTAGCAGTCAGCCAGTGAGGAGTAGCGGGGGCAAAGTTTCCTACTCGGCGGTGTGGCAATTTTTCGTCACGCCGCCTGAGGAAGTAAACGTAGCCGTATGTCGACTATGTGGCCAGAAAGTCAAGCGAGGCCAGGGGGCCAATGTTGGGACTACAGCGTTGCGTCAGCATATGCAGCGTCGCCATTCGGTGGCCTGGGAAAACCGTGATAAAGATACGGCGGTTCTGCCTGCCCCAGCCCCCGCTCCATCACCCACTCCGTTACTTGCTCCGTCACCCGACGTCAATCGCCCTCTATCAGCCAGTCAAGGCTCCAACACCTCTGCTGAGGGGAGTTGTCGCTCGTTGGCATCTTCCGCTCCTTCAGATGCTCCTTCTCCTGCTACTCCTCTTCACGGATTCCGTCAGCAGTCTTTCTTGAAATCCGTTTCCAAGAGACAACAGTTTGCGAGCACGCACCCGACGGTGCAGAAGCTGAACGTCCTCCTGTCCAAGTTGCTGGTGCTGCAGTCCCTCCCTTTCCAAGTGGTGGACTCACGTAAACTTTGCATGCATTTCAGCCATTCCTACACCGCAAAGCACACCCTCCTTGAGCTGCAGCGGCAGAACGGAATTCCACAGCATCGCCTGATCTGCGACGTTGCAACAAGGTGGAATTCAACCCTACATATGTTAGACCGCCTTTACGAACAGCAAAAGGCCATCACCGATTTCCTGATGTTACAAGCGGATAAAGGTACTCCCCTGTGTAACTTCGATGTCAGCCATTGGCAGCTCATGCGTGACACCTGCCGCTTGCTCAGGCCCTTTGAGGAGGCCACGCTATTCGTGAGTCGGCAGGACTATGGGATGAACGACGTCATTCCTCTGTTGCACATCCTGGAACAAATGCTGTTAACAATGGCTGGTCAGGGTGCGGTAGACGTGGCGCACAGATCTCAACGCCACATGACCCCTGTGGGGGCAGGACAGGAAGAAGAGGAGGAGGTAGAGGAGGACATTGGTGCTCAGGAATTATTGAGTGAAATGGGTGGTTTTTCCACTCAGCGGACAGGAGTGGAGGAGCAGGAGCATCTGGTAGAGGAGGAGGAGGAGGAGACAGAGGACCCAGACGCACTGTGGCAGTATGCTGTGGAGATGGAGGCAGGGAGTCCCTCGCATTCCTTGGCACAAATGGCCCATAGCATGCTCGGTTGCTTGCGTAGCGACAGCCGAATAATAACACTGTTCAACAAATTTTTATTTTTTGCCAGTTTTGGAAACAAAAGGATCCATTTCTTAATGAATTTCACATTCTGAGTTCAAATATAACAATGAAATTTGTCAATTGGCTCTAGTTTTTCTGTAAACGGAAAGTTTTCTACTATAGGCGTTATGACTACATAATGCACAATAATTATATAGATAGATGTCTTTCCACAAATATAAAGCAAGTGATATTGACTACATAACAAAGCCTAAATGGCATAATATATTGCATAGGATTACCAAGAAAAATTATAGCCATAAGCTAAGTTGAATCATTTTAATACTTAGGATTCTCACTAGTTTTGTCTTCAGTTTGTGTCGGTTTTGCTTCTCTTGGCTTTTCTCTTGTATTCGAGGAAAGGGCTATCTCTTACAACTGCACGTGACTACACGCTTCAGGTTCTTCCTCACTTGACTCAACCACGAAGGATTCTGGTGCTTTAGGAATTGGAAGTCCCTCTCCATGAGGAACTGGACATATTGCCGATAGAATATTTGGATAGTGCACAGATAACTTTTTCTTCTTATTTAGCCCTTTTACAATTGGAGGCACCATACAAAAGTAACAATTACTGACATGATCTGTTGGCTCTCTCCAAATCATTGGCACAGCGAAAGGCATAGATGCCTTTTTTCCATTCAACCATTGCTCCAGTGTCGTCCCACAAGAATTGCAGCATATATGTGGTGCCCAGCTCTTGTCCTGGTCTCCTATCTTGCAGCCAAAATACAAGTTGTAGGCTTTCTTAATCATTCCTGTTATCCTCCTTTTTTGTGAGATAAAAGTTATTCCACCGCAGATATAGTAGAAATTATCTGCTTTATTCACACAAGTTCGAGGCATTACTGAGTAGCCTATATAAGCATAAAACGAAATGTAAAGACGCTGTCGAACTACAATCAGCTACAGATACTGCAGCTTTGATGCAGTGAAGTGATGCAATTAAAGGCTAATATTGCATCATCTCAGTATAAATGCAATTTTCTATTGGTCACCAGTATCAATTGCGCAATATGCAGCTGAAGTTGCATCATAATTTTGAATGGCTTACGTCATTAGATGGGTGAATATATCATGGAAACTAGAGCCAATCAACATTTTTTAGGGTCATTTTCGTTTTCAGCACCCCAAAATTATGTAAGATTAGCTAATTTTATGCCCAAAACTTTTTACCTGTTGAACAGTGTAACCATCAGACAGAGGGATGACTTTTGGCTATCCACCTTGTTGGACCCTCGCTACCGTTCAAAAATGGTGGCCTTTTTCACACCTGCTGAGAGGGAGGCCAAAATAAAGTACTATAAAAACCACCTATGTAGTCATGCAGTATATAGCCCTATCGGCCACTTTCTGGCATCCAGTTGCTGTAGCCCCCATCACCACACTGTGCCACGGGCCCCTGTACCGCCTTCTCATACTGCTGCCAGATCCATCCTCTGCCATGTGCGTCTTTGTCGTCTGCTCACGCTGCTGGGTTCCAGTTTTAAACCGAGGCCTGTGTATGGCTTCCGAATACTGCTGCCTCCACCGCCACCCTGCGCCATGTGCCTCTGTCGTCTGCTCACGCTGCTGACGGCTTCCGCTTTTTAACCTAGGCCTGTGTTTGGCTTCCGAATACTGCTGCATCCACCGCCACCCTGCGCCATGTGTCTCTGTCGTCTGCTCACGCTGCTGACGGCTTCCGCTTTTTAACCGAGGCCTGTGTTTGGCTTCCGAATACTGCTGCCTCCACCGCCACCCTGCGCCATGTGCCTCTGTCGTCTGCTCACGCTGCTGACGGCTTCCGCTTTTTAACCGAGGCCTGTGTTTGGCTTCCGAATACTGCTGCCTCCACCGCCACCCTGCGCCATGTGCCTCTGTCGTCTGCTCACGCTGCTGACGGCTTCCGCTTTTTAACCTAGGCCTGTGTATGGCTTCCGAATACTGCTGCCTCCACCGCCACCCTGCGCCATGTGCCTCTGTAGTCTGCTCACGCTGCTGACGGCTTCCGCTTTTTAAACTAGTCCTGTGTATGTCTTCCGAATACTGCTGCCTCCACCGCCACCCTGCGCCATGTGCCACTTTCAGGTCTCCTTACACTGTTGGTGGGTTCCATTTTGTGATAGGGTGCTGTATGGCCTTCCATTGCTGCTGCCTCCACCGCCACCCTGCGCCATGTGCCTCTGTCGTCTGCTCACGCTGCTGACGGCTTCCGCTTTTTAACCGAGGCCTGTGTTTGGCTTCCGAATACTGCTGCATCCACCGCCACCCTGCGCCATGTGTCTCTGTCGTCTGCTCACGCTGCTGACGGCTTCCGCTTTTTAACCTAGGCCTGTGTATGGCCTTCAATTGAAGCTGCTTCTGCTCCGCCACTCTGCCATTGGACTCTTGATAGTCGTCTCCCCACGCTGCTGCTGGGGGGACTTTTTAACATAGGTCTCTGTATGGCCTTCAATTTTAGCTGCTTACGCTCCGCCACTCTGCCATGGGCCCCTGTACCGCCTCCTCATGCTGCTGCCAGGCCCGTAATCTGCCATGGGCCCCCGTACCGACTCCTCATGCTGCTGCCAGGCCCATAATCTGTCATGGGCCCCTGTACCGCCTCCTCATGCTGCTGCCAGGTCCAGAGTGTGTCATGGGTCCCTGTACGGCCTCCCATTGCTGCTGTCTCCATCGCCACACTCTGCCATGTGCCACTTTCAGGTCTCCTCACACTGCTGGTGGGTTCCATTTTGTCATAGGGTGCTGTATGGCCTCCCATTGCTGCTGCCTCCACCGCCACAATGTGGCTCCACACTCTGGTTTTGGCCCCGTGACTGCCCAAATGAGTGAAGTGTGCGGTGATTCTAAGATCGACGGCACTCATCTGCATGTCATACTGACTGACAGTATTATTTCTCTTCCCAAGCAGACTCCAAGGGCATTTAAATTAAAGGTACAGTGTTCTGCACTAATACAAAGGCTCTCTGAAGCCTAGAAACACCCTTTTTATAAGTTAAATTCGCAGCGAATATATTCGGCACGAAGCGAATTTAATCGGCGAATTCGGCGAATCAGCCGAACCGAATTTTTGAATAATTCGCTCATCTCTAATGGTGACCTACTGACACTGCACTTGCTGGGGGAGAAGGAGGGGAGGTTAAGCATAGGAGCTAAATGCATGTGCTAGCAGGTGGCAGGGCTGATCCTGCAAATGCTGCATTTTTGGTTGATACTATATTTTTGTGGACGCTGGTATAGTTCTAATCTGATCAAAGATATTGATACGTTCAGACACTATACTAGGAATAATGATGTAAGGGAATTCCTGTGAGATGGCTAGCTAATAGAGATGCGTATGCGCAGAGCAATCTTTGCAGAATAGTGACCAGACATGCGCATCACAGAAATGTGCGATCGCTCACAGGCACAGTGAATATTGGTGCCAGATGGACTATTTAAAGGATGCTTTTGCCTGTGCTCAGTGCTGACTGGTCTTCACCTGTTTCCCTGTGTCCTGCTGTATTCTTGTATGATCCCCCTGTTGATGATCCGGCTTGTTCCTGACCTGATTTTGGATTCCGCTCCTTCCTTGTTGCTAGTTCCTGTTCCCGGCTCTGTTTCTGACTTTGGCTTGCTTATGATTTGGTACCTCACTGCCCGCCTGTTGATGACCTTGGCTATTCCTGTGACCTTGCTCCTGTCTCCAATCTCAGCTTCCCTTCCTGCTCGAGTGCCCACCTGGCTGTCTACTATACTAGCTCTGCACACTATAAACTGTTACTGCTTCAAGTTAGCTGGGAAATCTGACAAGTCACTTATCCTGATCCTGTTGTGCAAGCGGAGTGCCTTTGTAACCCAGGTGGGATTCCGAAACATCGCTACCATTCCTGAACCGATGGTTCGCCAGTCTCTTCAGGACTCCAACTGCAAGCTCTTCAGGCAACACCTGCTGGCACTCTTATTCTCCTGGTCCCTCAGCACCCTCTGTTCCACTTCCAGTGGGGTCAGGGCTAGTGACACAAGTCAGGCCGACCTAGTCGTTTCATTCTCCTATCAGGTACGTGACAAGTGGTTTATTGTGTATGTGAGCGTGTTCCTGGCAATCAAAGGATTAAATGTGATGACTGATGTAGTGGTGGGCAATCTGACGCTATCTGGGAGGGATGCTAACTGATGCTAATCGACGCTAATGCTATCTGAAGTCACTGGTGACACTAATACAGTGATCAGTAAAAAAATCTGTACACTGTACTAATGACACTGGTGACAGGGCAGTGAAGGGTTTAACTGGAGGAGCGATCAAGGGGTTAAATGTGACTTAGCTGTGCTGTTAACTGTAAAAGTGTAGTGCTTTTGACTCACATGGATCTGCTTTCTTTTTTCTCTGTAACGAAATATGTCCAGGGAGAGAAGATTATATCATATCCTGTACCTGTGTAAATGTAAACATAGGTACAGGAAGATATGTGATAGGGCAGGGATCAATCAGCAGATCCAGGCTGAACATCATTGGCCTAAATATGATGATTGATCAGTCGGGCACCAAATCATTGCACCGTCGGACCGGCGGGTGCGGGCCCCCGTTCCACGATCACGGCGGGATTGTGAATCACGTATGTACACATGATTTTGTGCAGAGAGTCTGCCCTGTAGCAGTAATTCTGCTATAGGGAGCAATTAAAGTGGTTAAAGGAAAAATGTACATTAATAAGTTCACAGGTAATCAATTTAGAAAATCAGCGCTGTGTCATCAGTATCACTAATAATAAGAATACATATCACACAAGGAACCCTTAGGTTTCCATCACCTCCTGTCCATTAAACAGACACTGGCTATGCAGAGGTGCTGACTACAACTTGTTCTTTTGGCATTGTCTACACGTTTTCCTTATGTAAAACAACTTTTCAATTTGGCCTCTACTGCATCCTTGGGCTCTTCTAACATAGTGGACAGTATTAATAGCATAATGAGAAAGGTGGACAGTGATGTTTGAAAGGAGTTGGAAGTCTCACTCCAAGAACCCAGTGAAAGAGAACAGGAATTAATAATTAACAAATGTACAACAGAGTTATAAAGTAGATCAATGAAGAGATTTGTCTAAAAGAAGACATCAAATCACAGTATTTATCCAATGTTGAATTGTAAAAGAATATTACCAGTGAAGAAGACAATTGGCCCCTTTAAACTTATAAATGTTTTTTCTGCACACATGGTATAATGCACATATTTACTTTATTACATGAAGATTAGTTAAAACACCTAAACAATTTTTTAAAACAGAGACCCTGGAGAATAAAGTGGTAGTTGAAATTTTTTTATGTCAAGTGATATTAATGGTTTACCAAACCCATGTTTTCAGTAAAATATATACTAGAAGTAATTTAAGTGCACACAAATGTAATATATTGCTCAATTGTTTGGTATATAAAATAAGAGGTTGCATTGAGTAGATAGATAACAAACATGTCAATCCTTAAAATTGTGTGCACTCCTGAAACTCAATGCATGGATGAAGACCTGGTGTAAGAGGGAAGGATTTAGGTTTCTAGAGCATGGGCTAACTTTTCATTGGGGTGCAACCTATATGCTAGAGATGGTCTGCACCTAAATGGGTCTGCTGTGCTAGCGGAGAGGTTTATGGGAAGGATGGAGGAGTATTTAAACTAGGCTCGAGGGGGGAGGGAGATTTAGATTATAACGGGTTAGACAGATCAGACAGGGGTCAGTACTTATTGGTGGGTGGAATGGGGAAAGATGGGGGGAAGGCTATGGCAGATGATAAGAAGGTTCCCATGTTACAAACAACCAGTGGAATTGGTACCATTTGTATGAAAATAAAAAATATGCAAAATACATGTGCACAAGGTGTCAATGATTTAAAGTGTTTGTTCACCAATGCCAGAAGTCTGTCAAGCAAAATAGGTGAGTTGGAAGCTTTGGTGCATGAAGAGAACTATGATTTATTTGGTATTGCGGAATCTTGGCTTCATTCTTTGCATGACTGGGCCATTAATATTCCTGGCTATGTTCTCTTTTGGAGAGACAGAGTAAATAGGAAAGGTGGTGGTGTCTGTCACTATGTGAGAAGTGATTTCAGAGCGAGTGTGAAACAGGACCTAGTTGATGGAGAGTGTGATAAGGCTGAAGTAGTATGGGTGGAACTGTACATGGGGGTGCGTACTACAAAGGTAATCATTGGAGTTTGTTATAGGGCTCCCAGTGTTAATAAGGAGGTGGAAACTCTGCTCCTTGCACAGATCGAAAAGGCTGCAAGGGCTGTGACAGTGATAATAATGGGGGATTTTAACTACCCGGAAATTTACTGGAGTAATGGTACTGCAGGAACAGTTAAAGGGCAAAATTTTTTAAACTGCTACAGAACAATTCTATAGTATAGATCATAGAAGCCCCTACTAGGAATGATACTCTGCTGGACCTGGTAATCTCAAACCATGCAGAGCTTATTACGAATGTCCATATAAAAGAACATCTGGGTAGCAGTGACCATAACATGATTAAATTTATTGTTAGCTGTAAACAGCAAGCACATACGGGAAAAATAAAAACGCTCAATTTCAAGAGAGATAATTTTTCAAGGCTGAGAGCTGCTCTCCAAGACTTAGACGGGAGGGAATATTGGCATAGATGAACACAACATAGAAATGAGAGTTCTTCAAAAAGACTGTATGTGAACACACTGCAACATATATTCCCATGGGCAACAAGTTTAAAAGGCTAAAAGTCAAACCTATGTGGCTTAAGGCCAAAGTTAAAAAAGCTATAGATAATAAGAAAAGAGCTTTTAGAAACACTATCATTATTTAAACATTAAAGGTAAAAGAACTCAGCGATCGCTCAAAATACAAACTCAAAAAAACGACTATGCACGGTAAAGAAAACCATAAACCTTTCAAGAAACATATATATAGGATAAGTGCAGCACTAATTGTAATCCGGACAAATGTATGATGGTAATGTTCATAAATGGGTTAATAGTCCACAATGAAGGAGTTCAAAGGTGATATACTATTCCCACAGTTGTAGCTTTTGTAAGACTCGGTGAGGGGCAGGGTATGTATAAAATGCGCACTCACAGGACGCACAAAGGAAATGCGCAATGTATTAACAAAACGGAGGTCTGCCAGGGGGTCCCTTTCAGGATACAAATAGAGTCAGCCCGGGATGGATGAACATCATCTGGATATATACTCTCAAATTGGAGGTCCACTTTAAGGACATGGATGCAGCCTCACATCATACATACTAGGGGGGTACAACTGGGGAATCAATTTATGGAGAAGGATCTGGGAGTTCTGGTAGATCACAAGCTTAATAATGGCATGCAATGCCAAGCTGCGGTTTCTAAAGCGAGCAAAATCCTCTCTTGTATTAAAAGGGGTATGGACTCCAGAGAGAAAGAGAGATCATATTACCCCTGTACAAATCATTAGTAAGACATCATCTGGAATATGCAGTTCAGTTTTGGGCACCAATTCACAAAACGAACATTGAGGAACTGGAGAAAGTACAGAGAAGGGCAATTAAACTGATACAAGGCATTGAGGAGATCAGCTATGAAGAAAGATTAGAGGAACTGAATTTATTCTCTCTTGAGAGGAGGAGATTAAGGGGGGATATGATCAACATGTATAAATACATCAGTGGTTCATATAGTGAACTTGGTGTAGAGCTATTCACCCTGACGTCATCACAGAGGACAAGGGGGCACTCTTTACATCTGGAGGAAAATAAATTTAATCTCCAAACACGGAAAGGTTTCTTCACAGAGAGCTATGAAAATGTGGAATAGACTCCCTCAAGAGTTGGTTCTGGCCAGCTCAGTGGATTGCTTCAAAAAAAAGCCTGGATTGTTTCTTAGATACACAGAATATAACTGGATACTAACATTTATAGGTAAAGTTGATCCAGGGAATATCCGATTGCTTCTCGAGGGATCAGGAAGGATTTTTTTTCCCAGCAGGAGCAAATTGGATCATGCTTTGCTGGGTTTTTTTTGCCTTCCTCTGGATCAACTGTGGGTGTAGGATTTTAACTTTTGTTTTCTATGGTTGAATTGGATGAACTTTTTGTCTTTTTTCAGCAAGACTAACTATGTAACTATGTAACTGCCCCAAACTACAATACCCCAAATTTTCCATAGGCAATGTTTTAAAACCCTTTATAGCTTATCAGCTTGGAACCACCCATTTGTAAAAATTTGGAAGTAAATTATTTTTCTAACTTTGACATGTGCAACAACACCTAATATTTGTTGTGGCAATCACATGGAGACCTTCACAAACTGCTGATCCACTGGGATTTTCACACACAACCGTCTCTAGGGTTTACAGAGAATGGCTGTGAAGACAAAAATGCCTTGCTAAGATCAGAGGAGAATGGGCAGACTGGTTACTGTGACATTCAGATGGTAGGGTCAGAATTTGGCATAAACAACATGAAAGCATGGATCCATCCTGCCTTGTATCAATGGTTCAGGTTGGTGGTGATGGTATAATGGTGTGAGGGATATTTTCTTGGCACCAGCAAGGTGTACCTGCTAAAGTGGCTGGTGAATGTATATACTGTACATACAGTATATGTTTGGGAGTTTTAAGCAGTTTTATAGAAAAAAATGATAACTTTTACATGTAGGAGAGAAATGTCAGAATCAGCCAGGTAGGGAAGTGGTTAAAGTATGACCAGTATAAGTGGGGTTTGCGAATCTGTATAGGAAATGAATTAAGCAAGAACAAGTGAGGAAAACAAAATGCAAAGGTGATGTCAAAATTATTTCAGCTAAACCTTAATTATCAAAATGTGTTCTTGTTTTCATCAAAAATGGAGAAACAGAAACTAAACATTCTATATTTGGCAATCCTCAATGGTATTACATGTATCAACTTTGTTGCCAGGACATAACTATACACTGACAGTACCAGCTCAGCTCTTAAAGATAACCCCTATTATGTTTTTACTTCTATCTGGTACTTTGTTATAAATATTGTTTCTCACTGTCCGTCCCAGTTACAATGGTTTTACCAGACACGAAAAACTGTGTCTCTTCAACAGAGACACAGACAGAAATAAAAATTTATAAGAGTGTTGAAAGGATGGGAACTTCTACAGTCATTTGAAAGATTTTATTTTTCAGCATTCAACTCATTTCCGGGGCTCACCACTCCCCCTTCACTAGGGATAAGAATTGTGTTAAAAACTATATATACTGTATACTGTGTATAAACCAAGCAGGTGAGCTGCATGATGAGTTACTACTGGGTGCCCGCAGCAAGACTGACTCCATAAATCCACAATATAGTATATTATTAAATGGGCTGCAGCACATTTTCACTAGACAGCAGTGCTCCTTCAGCAACCTTTTGAAATAAATTCTTCTTCAGTCTTCAAACACTACATTTTCTTTAAAATATATATATTTATATAACTTTTTATATACATATAATTCTTATAAAGGGGAAACACCTAAAAAAATGACATTTGTTCTTATTAAAACAACTAAGAAAGAAAATACACAATTGAGAAGTATGAAATCCAGTTCATACAATTGATAACCAATTTGGTTTTGTCACTTTTTTTATTTTAGTTTTGATTTACAAATGCAGAGTAGCCACAACATTTGGCCAGTAGGACATTATAAAATGAGAACGTAGTTTGTTTGTATAGCTTTAGAATGAAATAACAGTGGCTAAGTAGTTAGCACTTCTGCCTGGCAGCACTGAAACTCCAACCACGGGACTACCTGCCTGGAGTTTGCATGTCCTCCATTTGTCTGCATGGGTTTCCTCTCAAATTTCAAAGACATGCTGGTAGGTTAATTGGCTCCTGTCTAAATAGTATGTGTATGTATGAATGTGAGATAAGCACCTCAGATTATAATGTCGTTGAGGACAGGGACTGATATGAATGTAAAAATATATATGTAAAGTGCTGTGTCAATTGACAGGGGGGTTGCTTTAGGTGAGTGGTACTTCCTCCATGTTTTTTTCCTCATTGGGCACCAAGTGTGGGTCACATAAGAGGCCTACCCCAGGGTGCGTTCCTCTGGGCTATGCTTGGCACTTAGGATGGATCACTCGTCTTGCAATGGGGTACTTTTACTGTGCATGCTCATCAGGCAGGGGTTCACTTTCAAGGATAACAACCTTAGGGTGGACCCCCAACTTAGAGATGGCCTACACTGAGTGTACTTGAACAGATAAACTGAAATTCAGTTAACTCTCTTTAGCTACTATCACGCTTTGCATTTAGGAGGGATGAGAAGATGCCTGCTCCACCTTTCCAGTGTATCTCAGCAACCTTACACCCAGTAATGAAATAAAATCCTGCTGTGCACCTAACGTGGACTCCATGTGTGCATTCTATTAACTCTTCCTCTTCCGTACCTAGTGACCAGACCGGGAACCTCTGATCCTGTTGCTATGGGAGACAGACCACCAGGGGAGATAATACCAATAACAACTCAATTGCGAGAGGACATCCTGCCTGTCACAGGTACACACGTACATGACAAGGAGAGAAGAAAAAGCACCTCTAAGTGCAGCAGACCACTTTAATATATAATAAAAAGTAGGAACACTCACATGGTAGTAGAGTAATAAAAGCATGTAGGGTATTGTGGTGTAGAAACACCATGTGAAACGGCTGTCACTGGTGCCTGTATCATCCGGTAGGGAGCGTGGTTCAGGAGGGAGACAGATGTGGAGCTGGCCGGCATGCACGTACTCTTAAAGATGGCAGCTGGAACGCACGCTGGACCGCAATGTCGGCGTAGGCGTGATGTCGTCAGTGACCAAGATGCAACTTTGACGACATCACGCCTACGCTGATACTTTAACCACTTCCCTACCTGGTTGATTCTGGCATTTCTCTCCTACATGTAAAAGTTATCATTTTTTTCTATAAAACTGCTTAAAACCCCCAAACATATACTGTATGTACAGTATATACATTCACCAGCCACATTAGCAGGTACACCTTGCTAGTGCCAAGAAAATATCCCTCACACCATTATACCATCACCACCAACCTGAACCAGTAATACAAGGCGCTTCTTCTTCTCTCCTTACTACACAGAGTCTGCTACAGTACTGCATGGAGCTTGCCCTAAGAGCCACACGGATCCCCCTTTATCCAAGTCACCCAGAATATCTCTAAATACTACTAGACGTTTCGGACTTTGGTCCAGTATTTGTGCTGATTATCATTACTTCTATTACACATGTCATGACAGACTGTTTGTACTAGCTGTAGACTTCCGTTAGTTTTGGTAACCACTTGCTGCTTTCTGTACTGTATTAACTGCTGTCTTCATACCCAAATGTGCTTTACTGACTCAAGCTGCAGACAAGACATGATGTGCAGGTTTGTTTCATACGCTCCTTGAATAACTTCAGACCAGGCATTGCAAAGTTTTAAAGGTTTACTGACAATTCTCAGCATAACAATTCAGCAGAGACATACAGTGTTATTCCTAACTACCCTAACTACAGCAGCGGCTGGTTTAGCATACCTGCCCAGGTGAAGAGGCCATTCATGGTACATTGCATTCCAGTAGGACAGGGTGGACCCAAGCAGGTCCCAAGAAGGTGTGATACTGTAGGAACTTTAGTGCGCTCTGATCCGGACACATGTCATTTTATATCAACACAGGTTCAGTAGGTCGGGCTCAGAAAGCTTGCAAAGACAGACCTGAGAACAGTGCAATAAGGCATTAACCCCATTCCTCCCCAGATGGGGCAGCAACCTGCCTACAAGCTCTATATAAGTACCTCTAATAATTAAATAAACAATACTGAGTCAAATGATAAATATCAACAAGCACTTGGATGGATGGCAGTCATTTTAATAGTTAGTAGGCAAAGGAAAGGGGGAGGCCTCAACTATCATAATTTAGAGTATATTTTGATTTAAGTGAAGGGTAGGAAACATTTGGAAAGTCATTGGTTAACAGCCAGGTTTGATGCCATTGGGTTTTGGATGAAAGATTCCCAGACAGCAAAGAATTTTTGGACCTACTATTCTTTGTATAGAGAGGCCTCCACACATTTCATGTGAAAAACATATGATAGTTTGTCTCTAAACATAGAGCTGGTGGGGGTTCCGGATAGATCCATTTATGTAGGATGGTTTTCCATGCTACTAGAGATTAGATTATGAGGAGTTGTTTACATCCTCTTGAGATTTTGATACCTGGGGTGTGAGTTAAGCCACAAAATGCCAATTGAAGGGTTAGAGGTAAGTAATTTACTAAGTGTGTGGTAAAATAATGTATTACTGAGTTCTGAAATAATTTAATCTTCAGAGAATCCCAGAAGGCATGGAAAAAGTCTGAATCTGAATGCCCTCATTTCAGGCAGCAAGAAAAGGAACTTAGGTTTATAAGGTAAGAGAAATGTGGAGATACAGTATCTCACAGAAGTGAGTACACCCCTCACATTTTTGTAAATATTTTATTATATCTTTTCATGTGACAACACTAAAGAAATGACACTTTGCTACAATGTAAAGTAGTGAGTGTATAGCTTGTATAACAGTGTAAATTTGAAGCCCTCAAAATAACTCAACAAACAGTCATTATTGTCTAAAACGCTGGCAACAAAAGTGAGTACACTCCTAAGTGAAAATGTCCAAATTGGGCCCAATTAGCCATTTTCCCTCCCCAGTGTCATGTGACTTGTTAGTGTTACAAGGACTCAGGTGTGAATGGGGAGCAGGTGTGTTTAATTTTGTGTTATCGCTCTCATTCCCTCATACTGGTCAGTGAAAGTTCAACATGACACCTCATGGCAAAGAACTCTCTGAGGATCTGAAAAAAAGAATTGTTGCTCTACATAAAGATGGCCTAGGCTATAAGAAGATACCAAGACCCTGAAACTTAGCTTCAGCACGGTGGTCAAGACCATACAGTGGTTTAACAGGACAGGTTCCACTCAGAACGGGCCACGCCATGGTTAACCAAAGAAGTTGAGTGCACATGCTCAGAGTCATATTCAGAGGTTATCTTTGGGAAATAGATGTATGAGTGCTGCCAGCATTGCTGCAGAGGTTGAAGTAATGGGGGTAAGCCTGTCAGTGCTCAGACCATACGTCGCACACTGCATCAAATTGGTCTGCATGGCTGTTGTCCCAGAAGGAAGCCTCTTCCAAAGATGATGTACAAAAAAGCCTGCAAACAGTTTGCTGAAGGCAAGTAGACTAAAGACATGGATTACTGGAACCATGCCCTGTGGTCTGATGAGACCAAGATAAACTTATTTGGTTCAGATGGTGTCAAGCGTGTGTGGCAGCAACCAGGTGAGGAGTACAAAGACAAATGTGTCTTGCCTACAGTCAAGCATGGTGATGGGAGTGTCATGGTCTGGGGCTGCATGAGTGCTGCCAGCACTGGGGAGCTACAGATCATTGAGGGAACCATGAATGCCAACATGTACCGTGACATACTGAAGCAGAGCATGATCCCCTCCCTTCAGTAACTGGGTCGCAGGGCAGTATTCCAACATGATAACGACCCCAAACACACCTCCAAGACGACCACTGCCTTGCTAAAGAAGATGAGGGTAAAGGTGATGGACTGGTCAAGCATGTTTCCAGACCTAAATCCTATTGAGCATCTGTGGAGAATCCTCAAATGTAAGGCAGAGGAGAGCAAGGTCTCTAACATCCACCAGCTCCGTGATGTTCTCATGGAGGAGTGGAAGAGGACTCCAGTGGTAACCTGTGAAGCTCTGGTGAACTCCATACCCAAGAGGGATAAGGCAGTGCTGGAAAATAATGGTGGCCACACAAAATATCGACACTTTATATCAAAATGATGTAAAGACCAAAGCATCCTCTCATGGCGCATTGAGGCTTTGATTGTTCTCCAAGATGAACATAATGATTTTAAGAGTGTTGACAGAAGCTGGGGGAATTTGTTAAGGCCATCCCTTATAGAGGTGTAGTCTAGCAGTTGCTGGAAGAAATTGTATAAATCACTTTTTTACCTAGCTATGATGTCCTAAAAGAATGTCCAATTAATTTTCTCAGTCCTTCCAAGAAAATGTATCAATAGTAGAAGTAATGTAAGATTTCACTTTTAGGAAAAAGAATGGGTTATTAGGTAAGCATGGAAATTTCTCTAGGGTGATAGGGTGATAGTGGAAGGGAATGACTGCTTGTTTGTCAACATCTACCAAAGATTTTATATAATGAAGACCTTCATGGTGCCATTGTTTAAGAATGGGAAGTTCAGAGGACTCTGATAGGTGTGAGTTGTTCCATAAGGGGAGAAAAAGAGATGTGTGTGATAGACATCAGAACAGAGATTGCAGCTCTTCTTCCATTGTTGCTCCTGAGACTTGATGCCAAGAAGGATTCAGGAGAGACCAGACAATTTTGCTGCAATCCTTCTTGGCATCAAGGTTCAGGAGCAACAATGGAGGAAGAGCAGATTGATGTTGTTCAGCTTGGACCATAGCTGCAGTCGCTGTGCTGATGCCTATAGTAGACAATAGTAGTAGTTTATTACAAAGGAAGCACAACTGGAACTATAATGTTGGTATGTGGGTTTGGATATGATCTGCCATGATTTCAGGTAATAGTTTGTAATCTGTTCAGAAGTTATATGGGGCAGTGAAAATGAACAAATTTAGGATTTCCCCCTTCTTTAAAATTAGAGTAGTGTATGCTTCATTGAATTCTGGGTATGAGATATTATGATTGAAAATAGAGTTCTAAGGGTCCACATGTACTGAAGAAATCTTGTGTATAGGAGCTTGTAAAAATCAGCTGGATAGTCATCTGGTCCGGGGATCTTATTGCTAGCTAAACCTTTGATGGCCTATTGGATTTCCAAAGTGATTGGAGAGTTAAGTTACTCTCATTGATTAGACATGAATTTAGGTAATCTAGCTTGGTGTGTCAGTTGCTGAAATTGAAATAGCTAAAACGGTTGAGTGGTGTAAGGCTGGGCAAACTGTATTAGTGCTCAAAAGATGTTATTATGGACTTTGCTTTAAGAATATGGTATTTATGGCCATGAAATCAGGTAAGTCTAGTAATAAGAGGAATGATTTTATTGCCCTATAAGTAAAATTTGTTGTTTGTGTAAATTAGCATTTATTTTGAGTGAGACGTTACAAAGGTGTTTACAAGAACTACTGATTCTTGCCAAAAGAGTTATCAGATCAATGCTGCCTTACGTTTTGAAGAACATTAGTCTGTAAATACGAGTATTGTTGAGCAGTTTATTTTTTTCCTGGCAGTATTATGAGATATGACCCCTAAGGACTGCTTTTGCTGTTTGCGAAAAAATGGCCAGGTATACCCCGATTGGAGATATTATCATCAATGTAATTGTTCCAATGTAGCTGAAGAAAAGATTTAAAATGATCTAAGCTAGTGAGGTGAGTGTGGAATTTTCGTATGGGAAGGCTAAGCATTTAGGGAAAGAGTAATTGAGGAGCGGCCAGATAGAAGAAGGTTAGTAGTAGAGGCAATCATAGAAAAAGAGAATCAGCTAGTAATAAATAATCTGTTTTAGAGAAGGTTGTGTGAGCCTTGGAGTAGCATGTGTAATCCCATTCAGCAGTAAGTGCCAAACATCAACTAGGGAAGCTGTGGTCAGAAGGCATTGCAGACCCTCGGTAATATAGGAATGTGTAGTACTAGGCAGGATGAAAAGATCAAGAGATGGATTATTAGTTGTGTTAAACTCTCCAGGTATTACCAAAATTAGTATATTCTTTAGCAGAAAGAAGTTGAGTAAGATGAGCAAAGAAGAGAGAGGATCACACTTTAAGCGCATAAAGATTACAAATTGAAAGGGATTCCCCTGCCACTTCCAATTCTAGAACTTTAATAACAAACATATCATACTTAACTGCTCTGTGCAATGTTTTTGCATAGAGCAGCCCTGATCCTCCTCTCCTTCCATCCCCTACTGGTGTTTCAGGCCCCTTCTCCCTGCTGAGTGCCCCCCAAAGCAAACTGCTTTCTCTGGGGGCACTCATGCATGCTTGCTCCTAACTGCCTGTGTGTGTCTCCTGATGATGTCATCTTTGAGGAAACTAGTAGGGCAGAGATGGAACACACGCCACTACGCATATGTAATCCCACTGCAACCATCTTGGATTTTGGAATACGAGTTGTTCATATGATATGAAGTGCCTGATTGTCATGTGTTCATTGTAAGTGCATTTACCACATTAAATTGGTGTTTTAATCTGGATTACACTATGGAGAGCCTGTCTTTTTCTTTTTCATGATATTATGTCCAACTGGATGTATATGGACAGTGATCTGATATAACACAGTAGCACCATCGTTTGACATATGGTTTTGAGGACAGCTGGATATCTTGGATTGATATACAAGTGCTGGTTGACCACTCTTAATTGGGGGTCATATGATTCTGGTAAGCCTCCCTTTGTTTACACTGAGGTGCTGTGTGGTTCAACATTAAGATATTTTGGTGGCGTCTGACATCCACATCTGCCATTTCCCTCATAATCGAAGTACCACTGAATTCACAGTTTTTGTCTTCGCATTTTGATTCCTTTATTTTTTCAGTTTGTGGTGACACATAAGAGTTTGATATATTTGCATTGCACTACTGTAATGCACAAACATTTTAATATATTTTAACGCTCCACAATGGTTTTGTGATATCTTTTAGCTTGTTATTAAAGCCTATTTTTCAGTGGTTTTCCTGCAAGAGGATTATATGAGGTTTGATACAAGATATTTTTCCTCTTGATTGGTGTGTTTAAACCCACCCTGTTCCAGGATACAATTTTAAGAGTATGGTGTTGTAGGGGAAGAATAGGATTATTAGGTGCAAAAAGAGAGCAAAAGGAGAGCAAACAGAATATGAAAAAAAATACCTGATTGGTGGGATCGCTGTTACAAGAAACTGCTGTTTCCAGTACAATAAGCAGATGTCATTCTTGATATGGTCCGCCATCCATTAAACTCAGATTCATTAAAGACAGAAGATTTTGAATTTGTAACAATACATTTACAACTATACAAACCTGCTGCTTAGCTATTGAAGCAGAGGGGTCAAAACACTGAACAAGAAAGATAAGACTGCCTGTTGAACAAGAAGAAAACAAGAGTAACATGTTATATGAATAAGCAAAAGTATTTAGGAAAATTGATTCCCTTTCCAAGATCCTGATTAGCCTTTTTTAGGGGAATGAGTAGCAAAGGAGATACTGCATGCTTTGTGGGTAAAAGTCAATGTGCTTCAGGTGGTTGGAAGTGTGGATAACACTTGTAGTTGAAAAGCAGTCAATTTTAGATCTCTGAATCATGTTTGCTATTTCAGAGAACACATAATTTAACTGGGGATAGAAGGGAGAAACAGATGTTGTTTTCAGAGAAGCGTTTGGCATTTGGGATGAATTCTTTGCATTTTTGCATGACAGAAACTGAGAAGTCCTAAAATGTGAGGATATGATTCCCATCAATACAAAGTTCTTTTGAACCTTCTGTAAGCAGAGACGATGGCTTCTTTATCAGTGAATAATACGATATTCTTACAAATGTGTCCCGTAAAAAAATAAATTAAATGTGTCCTTTTAACACAACATTAAAAAATACACACACACTATTGAAAAGTATAAATTCAGTTCATAAAATTCATAAGCAATACAGTATTCTTACAAATGGTTCCTGTTATGAAAGTATAGAAACCCTCTGTTGATTTTCAAAACAGGTTCCACACCTAAAATGCTCAGTCTGTATTCAAGCATCCATTTATTCATTTATTGTAATTATTTTTTTTCCTTTGCCTCATCCCTAACTCTCTGACTCCTTCATCCCCAACATGATCTCCTTTAGGGCTGGTTCACACTTCAGTGAAGAGGTCAAACCTAAAAGAACAAGCTGACATTAGAAGCTGATTGGCTACTGTGCACAGCTGCACCAGATTCTGTGTGCTCCATTTTTAGAAAATATCACCCAGTGTATTACAGTTGTTGTTGAGAACCTTTTTTAATGCGTTGTTACACATCACTTTTAAGCACCAATGCACTTGTAAAAATCAGCTCTGTGGTAAAAGTGAAATTACAGTCAAAGAAAAATATGTAAAAGAAAGTAGTTCCCCACATGCCAAAATACTGAGCATGGATTTCATATGTATGAGCAGAAGGAGAATTAAAGCCAAAAGACACGTTGGGAGACATGGATGAGCAAACTTCTTCAAATTACCTTTGCTTACACTTTCTTCTACAACTTTTCAGCAATATCATCTACAGCAGATCACAACCATTCATACTAAGAGATTTATTAGGGTTAAAAGCTAAGTTAACTTTAAAAAAAAAAATAAATACACACTTTTTGCAGTTAAAAATGTGCATTTGTTCTTTTGATTTTTTTTTTTTCAGCAGATCGCGGGGGAAATCTCATGCTCCTGTAGACTCTCAGGGTAGCTGTCTGCCTGTACCTTCCATATGGGCATGCAGTTACTTGAGAGCAGGAAGAATCAATGAACTATGAGAGCGTTCACCAGCACCCATGTATTTCATTGAGAACTACAAGCTGTCAGCCGCAATGGCTGACAGTACTTATATTCAGCCTTGTACAGCCACACTGTTTTCAAATTGTGTCAGCGGATGTGGGGAGAGGATCTAATGTCCACTGTAACAGGGAAGAAAGGATCGCGGGGAGAGCAGCTGCATGCTGAACATGTTACACCCTAAAAATGGTTGTAACATGTAACATGTTCAGAATGGTGAATATAGCCTTTAACATATTTTTTTCTTTGAAATGCAGCTCACTGTACTTTGATTACCATAAACCTGTCACCCCTGTTTGTCATACAAACATATAGCAAGGTGTTTAGGTGAAAACACAAAGGGGTTTATTTACTAAAACTGGAGAGTGCAAAATCAGGCTGACTTCTGCATAGAACCCAATCAGCTTCTAACCTCAGCTTGTTCAATTAAGCTTTGGCAATAAAACCTGAAGCCTGATTTTGCATTTTCCGGCTTTAGTAAACAAACCCCAATGCAGGAAAAGGGAGTTGTGAATAAAATTATATTGGTGCAAGTGTACTGACAATGGGAAGGGACCAAGATCAAAAGTTGGCTACACATTAAAATTTACCTACAGTATCCATGCTGGCCATTTGCTGAATATAGGGCAATGTGGAAAACATTTAATTTACATCACTGCTGACATTGCATTTAGTTCTAATTCCAGAACACCTTGAAAAGAAGGAACAAGATCAACACCATTGATATTACAGTCTACACTACTTATTTTGTGAATAGTTGGGCTATCTTACTTAGGAGTAGAACATGTTCACTCTCTAAGTGGATTTTTACTTTGCAAAATTATCCAATTATGTGCAAGGAAAAATGTGTGTTTTTTTAAACTGCTAGTCACAGCAGATGTCCTCTCTCATAACTCCCTCTCCATCATCATCAGGACTCAATTTATACAATTTATCCCCTGGGTCAGCTATCTTACTCCCCTGCACTACACATCAACTGCTTTGGATGGTGCTCCTCCTCAGCTTGTAAAAGTGGTCCAAATTATAATAATTATATCATTATAGTAATTTAGTGAGCATTACGATTGTACTGTTTTAATGTTCTGTAGTGTTTGCAGAATCAATACTATTTCACTAGAAGATTTAATTTTATAAAACTAGCTAGATCAGGATCATATTTACAGAACATGAATCAAAACCTAATAAATATCACAACTGGAATTATTTCTGTACTGACATCACCAGAAACACATCCACAGAAAAAAGAGTCAATACTATATTTAGACAGAGACACGCAGAGACACAATCTGTACCACCTTGACATAAGCAAAAACATGTTCACAATCAGTAATTTACTGACACAAGCAGAAACATGTCCACAAAGACACAATCAGTACTATACTGAGATAAGCCGAAACATATCCGTAGAGACACAATCAGTGCCATATTGACACAAACAGAAACATGCCCACATAGACACAATCAGTACCAAACTGACACAAGCAGAAACATGCCAGCAGGGACACAATCAGTACCAAACTGACGCAAGCTGAAACATGCCAGCAGGGACACAATCAGTACTGTACTGACACAAGCAGAAACATGTCCGCAGAGACACAATCAGTACTATATTGACACAAGGAGAAACATGCCCACAGAGGCACAATCAGTACCAAACTGACACAAGCAGAAACATGCCCCCACGGACACAATCAGTACTGTACTGACACAAATAGAAACATGTCCGCAGAGACACAATCATTACCATATTGACACAAGGAGAAACATGCCCACAGAGATACAATCAGTACCAAACTGACACAAGCAAAAACATGTCCACAGAGACACAATCAGTAACATACTGGCACAAGCAGAAACATGCCAACAGAGACACAATCTGTACCACCCTGACATAAGCAAAAACATGTCCACAATCAGTAATTTATTGACACAATCAGTACTCTGCTTTTTCACAGGTAAATGTTGCTGTCTCATCTCCACCTTAAAATTGTCTCACTGCTATGCACTGACTTTCTGCAAACTTTGGGTAAATGCTGCTGTCTCATCTCTACCTTAAACTGTCTCATTGCTATGCACTGACTTTCTGCAAAACTCAGGATAAGTAGTCTATATCTTTTTGTCTGTTTGTGGTGATTGATTCTCACCTCCTTTTTGCCTCTCTGTGGTCAGAGAATCAATCATCTTTTATGACTCTGGCCTGTGTCTGTGGCTGGTCTGGCTTTGACCAATCCCCCCCCCCCCCAATTCATGTGTTCCTTATCAGTTCCTAATTGGGGCGGAGCAGGATTGCTCATTTGATCATCTCCCTATAAATTTAGACCATTTAGCTTATGGGGGAGGTCACAGACGAGGGGTACAATCACCGATGGGGGCATTATCCTGCGTAAGTGAATTTTCTGCTGGAGTGCGAAGCAACAGTTGATCACAGCCGTTTAACTAAAGCAGGATAACTAAAGCAGCAAGAAGATACAACAAAGAACTCTACTGCACTCTGGAAGGACTGCAAGCAAAACACCCTGGGAAACATCTCCTACAAGTCTGATTCCCACTCCATCTACCTTTTAATATGCCCCTCTACTCCTCCTCTCCATATTACTATTCTCTGTTCTCAAAATCTCATTTATTCACCCCTCAACCCCACCCCAAAGCTTATACATATCACCCTCACTTCTACCATCTCCCTACTACTGCTCACATCACCTCCGGCTGATACTTAACTCACCTGCTGACCCAAACACCAGGACAGGAAGGCATGTGCACTCGTATACATCCCACTCCCATCTTACTTTCCTCACTCTCCAATCCACTCAATTTAATCTCGATCCCCATGGTCCTAAAAAACACCCTCTGTTTTTCATGTGCACTCTGGAATGACCGCACTGTCTGTAATAAGCTCCCCTCTGTCCATGACCTTTTTGTCTCCCGCTCCCTTAACCTACTAGGAATTACAGAAACCTGGCTTCAAGCATCAGATTCTGCTTCTCCCGTAGCACTTTCCTATGGAGACCTCCACTGAACTAACCCAGACTCTGTGGTCGGAAAGGAGGTGGAGTTGGTTTGCTTCTATCCTCACTGAGCACCTTTCAAGTCCTCCCTACCCCTCCCTCTCTATCCTTCTCTTCTTTCGAGATTTACTGCATTCAGCTGTTATCTCCCATTTCTCTGAGGATTGCAGTGATCTATCAGCCTCTTGGACCGGTGTCACGCTTTCTTGATGACTTCTTTGCCTGGCTACCCTACTTTCTCTCCTCTGAAATACCCATTATCATTCTTGGAGATTTTAACATCACCATTAATGTGAACAACCCGGCTACATCCCAACTCTTCAACCTAACCACATCTTTTGCCTTAACAGAATGGATACAGTCCTCCACTCACTCTGATGGGAATACATTAGACCTTGTTTTTTCCCATCTTTGCACTCTCTACAACCACACAAACACCCCTTTCCTCTCTCTGATCACAATCTCATCACCTTCACAGTGTCCTCATCTTCAAACACCTATCCCTCAAAGCAGCAAACAATTACCCACAGAAACCTTCACAACTTTAACCCTTCTCTTTTCCACTCTGCAACTGACCGCTTCTATGACAGAATCTCTCCCCTGTCCTGCCCTGACCTGGCTACTGCTGTCTACAACAGTTCGCTTTCATCCACATTAGACTCACTTGCTCCTCTAACTACACGAAGTATCAGGCCCTGACCATTACAACATTGGCAGACTGACGACACCACAGTCTTAAGAGACATAGTAGTGCACTGGAGCGACTGTGGCATAAAAACAAATCCCACCAAGCATTCACCCTATACAAATCTGCTTTCTTAAAATACAAGTCCTCCCTCCATGCTGCCAAACAAGCTTACTTTGTCACTCTTGTTAATACCTTGTCAAACAGTTCTCGTCATCTCTTCTCTACTTTTATCTCTCTACTTTCTCCACCTCCACCCAATAACTCACTCGCTGTTTACGAGATTGCCAATCATTTCAAAAACAAGATTGATGCAATTCATACAGGCATCTCCACTACACAGACATCTATCCCACTTAGCACACCTTATACAAAACCTCCCTCAACATTTTCCTCTTTTGACCTTGCTACTACTGCAACAAGGGTCTATCATTCCATTGTACTGGCATTATGGATTTATCTGCTCTGTTTTTATTCTCTTTGGTTAGTGAGTATACATCTATATGTTTTTCAAATAAATTTGTAGTTTACCACATTAATGCACAATGAGAGTTTGCCCTGTTTTTGCTTTTGTTTACCAGTACCAAGATTTCCTGATCTTCAAAGGGCTGCACCTCAACATTTGGCATTTAAAGTTTTTTCTAGTCTGCATGAAGATGTGAGCGCTAGCTTCGTTTGTACATCTGTCTCCTCCTCTCCACTTCCTCATTCTGTAGGGGTCCCTCAAGGTTCTGTCCTTGGACCCCTTCTCTTCTCTATCTATACTTCCTCCCTTGGTCACTTGATAAACTCCCATGGCTTTAAGTACCATCTGTATGCTGATGACACAAATCTACCTTTCTACTCCTAACTTCACCTCTTCAGTCTCCTCTCGCATTACTAACCTACTAAGTGACATATCATCATGAATGTCACTCCACTTCCTCAAACTAAATCTTTCTAAAGTGAAGCTCATACTATTCCCTCCAGCCCGTGCCCCCTCCCCTGAATTCTCCATCCAGATCAATAATACAACCATCAGTCCCTCCCCTCGTGCCAGGGTACTAGGTGTAGTCCTGGACTCCCATCTGTCCTTTCTGCCCCAAATCCAATAACTTGGATTGTAGACTTCACCTCTGCAACATCTCCAAGATATGGCCATTTTTAACCACTGAAACCACTAAGCAACTTATTCACTCCCTTGTTATCTCTCGCCTTGACTATTGTAACTCCCTGCTCATTGGCCTACCTAATTGCAGGATATGCCCTCTTCAGTCTATTATGAATGTTGCTGCCAGATTCATCCACCTTACTAACCATTCCATATCTGCCATCTCTCTCTGCCAATCCCTCCACTGGCTTCCCATTGCCAAACGAATAGAAATTAAAACATTAACAATAACATATAAAGCCATGTATAACTCTTTCCCAAATTACAACACCAATCTTGTCTCCAATTATCACCCAAACCGTCCTCTCCCCTCCTCCCATGACCTCTTGCTCTCTAGCTCCCTTGTCTCCTCCTCCAATGCTAGTCTCCAGGACTTCTCCAGAGTCTCTCCAATCCCCTGGAACTCTCTACCCCAATCTATCTGACTATCGCCTACTCTGTCCACTTTTAGGCGATCTCTGAATCTCTTCAGGGAAGCTTATCCTGCCTTCAGCTAATAATAACCGAATCTTCTATTTCTCCTGTCAGTTCACCCCCCACAGTTATTAACTTTTGTACCACCAGCCCCTCCCTCTTAGATTGTAATCTGCAAGGAGCGGGCCCTCCTAACCCTCTTGTACTGAACTGTATCATTGCTGTATTGTCTCCCTTTATATTGTAAAGCGCTGAACAAAGTGTTGGCGCTATATAAATCCTATATAATAATAATACTATACTGACATGAGCAGAAACATATCCGCAGGAACACAATCAGTACCATATTGACACAAGCGGGAACATGCCCACAGAGACACAATCAGTACCAAAGTGACACAAGCAGAAAAATGCCCACAAAGACATAATCAGTACCAAACTGACACAAGCAGAAACATGTCAGAAGAGACAGTTTTAAATTGAGTTTTAATAATCACTTTTTAACTTTCACAAATTAGAATACCAGCAAGAAGATGCATAGGGTCAATCCTGTATCCACCCAATGCATATTTCTATTTTCCTGCCATATGTTTACAATAACTGTATTTCTGACTTACCTATAAAATCCATTTCATGGAGTACATCACAAGACAGAAAACAGCTGTTATGATTCCTTACTAATAGGGTTATGCACCACCTACTAGTGATTGGACACTGGTAAAAAGAAAGGAAGTCCCCTCCCAGATATAGCCCATCCAACCCCAACCTTAGTTTTGTAGCAAGCTGTAAACCACAGCACAGAGGGGAGTTATCTCAGTGTCTTGTGGTGTGCTCAAAGAAATGGATTTTACATTTTGACCAGGTAGGTCAAAAATACAGTTTTCTTTATTGTACATCACAGGACACGGAATAGATTATAATCATTCTTAGTAATAGGGATGTTCCAAAGCACTGCATGTGAGGGAAAGGCAACACCCAGCAATAACTGATAGACGCCCCCCAAAGAACACCTCCTGCAGCTGCCTGCAAAACACTGTGACTGTTGGCAGCGTCCTTAGCACCTCTGACTTTCACCTGGTAAAGTCTTGTAAAAGTGAGCACTGAAGACCAGATTGTGGCTTTGCAGACCCAAGTCACTGAAGCCTGTTGATGGATAGCTCAGGGGGCAACCAACACTCCTGGTAGAACGATCCATCATGGGAAAAGGTGGAACCTTTCCTTTTAAACCATAAGCTTGAGAGATAAGCTGACAAATTCAGTGAGAAATAGTAGACTTGGTAATCATTTGACCCTTCTCTGAACCTTCAGGAAGGGCAAATAGAGAGTTTGATTGCCTGACTGTGGCAGTTAACATCATGATAGCACAAACCACATCCAAAGTGTGGAGAGCATTGTTCCCTGGTGAATGAGGCCTAGGACAATAAGAAAGCAAAACAATGAGATGGGAGGCCAAAACCATCTTAGGAAAAAAAGACTGCTGAGGATGAAAAACCACTTTGTTATATTGAAGTACCAGAAAAGGCACCTTACAAGAAAGAGTCGCCAGTTCCAATAATCTCCTTGCCAAAGTAATTGCCACCAGGATCACGATTTTCTCTGTCAAAAGAACTAAGGGAAGGTCTCAGATAGGCTTCATTGGAGGTCTTTGTAGAACAGAAAGAACCAAATTAAGATCCCACTAGTTTAAAGGTGATCAGACCGGAGGAGCAATACGTATGACACCACTATGGAATGAAAGTCTATCAACCTCTGAAATAGGACTGTCAGGGCTGAAATTTGACCTTTGATTGTACTTAAAGCCAGAGGCATATCAATGCCCGCCTGGAGAAAAGCCAGGATACATCCCACAACATACTTGTGGGGATTTGCTGAGGCTGCTATTTCCACCCTTTAATTTAGGCCTATTATCACTGGACATAAAATCAGGCGCTGAATTCAAAATTTCCCAAACTTTGTTTTTATTTCTTTTAACTGAAATGAATGAGTTTGATTTTCTGCTATTGTATTCAAAATATACAGCTTAAAAATATCTCTCAAGCACGTATTTTAAAAGATTAGTGTTTTTTCAATACTGCTCTTGAAGTCACATGAAAAGGACCCTCTTCTTGCTCTATGGCTTTTAAAATGGCCAGAATTTAGTTTTAAGATTCACCCTGGGGTTAAATGCTAAGTTTTGGGTTCTTGGAGTCCAAGCAGGATTTATAGTGGTATTAAACCCCAAAGGAAACATTTATTATATTGCAGCCTACTAATTCTTAGATGTGATTGCTGCAATAATTTTCTTTTTTAGGCTTTCTTTTATATATTTTCATATGATAATTCAGTCAACAAGTCTGTTACTTTTCAGAAGCTCAAGCTCTCCAGCAGAATGTAGCCATTTACATGGATGAAAAACACCACTTAACATTGGCAGGGGTGATGAAAATGATCAGCTTTTATATATCCCAAAAGGAAAAAAGTTTGCTGTAACTGATTATAAATTATGAGCTAGAGTTTGACTTCAATCTGTATAGTGTATTTAAATCTGCTACTACTTTGAACACTACCCTACCAGCAGACTGACAATGCTGCTGTCTGCTGTGCCTCCTGTGCTCATTCCTCTAGAGTTGTGTCTCACTAATACAAGAGGTGTGTTACTAGCCAGAGGGAAAGGAGCCAAAGAAAAGAAAACCGATGCAACCACCACATCTAATGATTGGTAAACTGAACTATAATACATTTTTGGTTTTGGCTTCAACAAACCCTCTGCGATTCAAACCCAGGCAGAGTGTCCCATTCCTATTGATGGGGTTTAGATCTACTTTCATTCATAATACATATATACATTACATTAATGGTATGGCTACATGTGTGTATATAACATATGCCAAATCTGAACAATGACCAATCCTATATGACTGTTATTTACCATACCACATACTATATGTGTAAGGGTGTTACTTTACCACAAATTGCACACCGATTACAGAGAAATCCAGAGAAAATGGCAGTAGTGATAGGTTTTTTTACTTTACGGATATTTTATTGGTACACTTGGTAAGGTTCCAGTTTGGAAGTACTAAGACATTTGCAGTAAAACTGGGTTATAAAGAGAAAATATCCAATTTCCTGCTGAAAGTTATCGCTGTTCCTTTACTGCTTGGTGTGAATGAATTTATGAAGCATATTATTGAATATGCTTGACTCTCTAGGGTCAACATCAAATAATGAAGCCACACTACTGAATCACATGACAACTGACAATCATGAAATGGTCCTCTCCTAGGATTAGAATATGACTAATACTCTTAATGGAGACAACCGACACCTTCCAAAATTCCGACAGGTATGAATTTATTCTAATATTTTAAACTTTTAAGTGTTTCCAAGGTAACCAATTTCTCGGGAGGGCTGTGTAATCTTAGTCATTTGGCAGATTTGTCATTCTTGCAACCTGTAGGTAAATTGTTTCTTTTTTCTTAAGTAATTATAAAGCTGTCATTAGTCTCATAGATAATAATTAGTAGCTGAAAACTCAGAAGAATCCTAAGAAGGGAGTCATTTGCTTCATAGATCACTAAAATTACTGTGGGCAAAGACTTGTGCTTCAAAAAATGGATTACACTTGTGATCAGGGTTCATACTATCAAGTAATTTCTAATACAGCTAGTTTTTACCATCCTGTTGAATATAAGACATGATATGCACAGTGTCTTCAAGAGTATCACTTACACTGATTCATGTTATAGTAGACTCATGTTCAAAATTCAGGTAGAAGGCTTGCATAATGGTGGTCTCTTAAATAGGACCTGTATTGTTAATGCTGTGCCCAGGGGCGGACTGACAACTCATGGGGCCCCCGGGCAATAGGGGATCATGGGGCCCCTGTGTCCTGGCCCAAACTCAAAAAAGCCTATGAAAAAGGTACCAGGGGCATCTCATGGTGCCTCCCTATGACCCCGGGCCCTCGGGCAGTGCCCGAATTTCCCAATGGTCAGTCCGCCCCTGGCTGTGCCTAAAAAAGGAAAACAGATGGCCAGTCACAAATATTGCTTTTGGGCTCCCTGCATCTGATCTTTTCCCCATAATTGATGTACAATGCCTTGCTCTGCACTGTGTGTCTGTGCTAAGGTGGTCAACTTTGTAGAAGCCTCCTTATGTCAGTCTTTACCACCAACCCTATGACTGGTGGGGTAAGGATTAAGAAGTGAGGTGGAGAAAGCACAGGTCCACAGAATAATAAAGAATCAAGGATAGTCTGGCAATGCAAGTCCCCAAACACAGCTAGCCCCTAAGACAGTGTTTCTCAACTTTTTTTTTACCTTGGAGGAAACATTGGTAAAAAGCTTGAATCTTGGGGAACCCCTGAAATAATTTTCATATCTACAGCTCACAGAATATCAATGTGATCAGCGAGTTGTTAATATAACAATTATTTTTTAAAAATAGCATTAAATAATAGAATTAAAATATGCCTATTTAATGTGAAACATGTACTTGCTTTTTCTGCACAGATGCTCAGTTCTGATATATAAGCAGTGTAGAGGGGGGCAGCAGCAGGGTGAAGGGGGTCAGAAGGGTAGAGGGAGTAAATAGGGCACAGTACACAGGGCAGGAGGGCACAGTATATGTTAGCAGAGCACATATTTACATGGGAGCAGATCACATATTTCATGGCAGTGGTGCACATATTTATATGGGGGCAGGGCACACTTTACATGGCAGCAGAGTACATGATTACATGAGAGAAGGGCAATGGTTACATGGGAACAGGGCACATTCTTACATTGGAACAGAGCACATGATTACATGGGAACAGAGCACATTCTTACAGGGGAGTAGGGCATGTTCTTACAAGGGAGCAGGGTAAATGATTACATGGGTGCAGGGTACATTTTTTCATGGGAACAGAGCACATTCTTACATTGGAGCAGGGCACATTCTTACATGGAAACAGGGCACATGATTACATGGGAGTAGGGTACATGATTACATGGGAACAGTGCACATGACTACATGAGAGCTGTGCACATGATTACATGGGAACAGGGCACATGGTTCCATGGGAGAAGGTCACATTCTTACATGGGAGTAGGGTACATTCTTACATGGGAACAGGGCACATGATTACATGGGAGTAGGGAACATGATTACATGGGAACAGGACACATTCTTACATGGGAACAGGGCACATGGTTACATGGGAGCAGGGCACATTCTTACATGGGAGTAGGGTACATTCTTACATGGGAGCAGGGCACATGATTACATGGGAGTAGGGCACATGATTACATGGGAACAGGACACATTCTTACATGGGAAATGGGCACATGGTTACATGGGAGTAGGGCACATTCTTACACGGGAGCAGGGCACATGATTGCATGGGAGCAGGTACATTCTTACATAGGAGCAGGGTACAGTCTTAAGTTGGAGCGGGCAGTGGTGGTTTCCTTTTTATGCAGAGGTATGCAGGGATGTGGCTGTGGTAGTCCTGGCTCTGGCACGCTGTTCCCAGCCAGTTCCTCCTCTCTTGTCCATTCTATCACATTGTTTATACTGTGCATTGTCCTTCCATTTGCACCTTCCTGCGAAGGCCAGCTATAGATTGAGGTGATTGCCACTTTCTTGTACAGTTGGACAAGCTGGGTGCAGGGATGCATGGGATGCTTTTCCTGCCATTGTGCTATTGTTGGGCGCCACGTGCATCCCTGTGCCTTTAACCGTTTCAATACCGTGCAATTTTACACCTTCCTGCCCAGCCCATTTTTCAGGTTTCAGCGCTCTCACACTTTGAATGACAATTGCGCGGTCATACAACACTGTACCCAAACTAAAATTTTATCATTTTCTTCACACAACTAGAGCTTTCTTTTGGTGGTATTTAATCACCGCTGGGGTTTTTATTTTTTGCTAAATTAACAAAAAAAGACCAAAAATTTTGAAAAAAACCCCACATTTTTCTTTGTTTCTGTTATAAAAGTTTACAAATAAATAATTGTTCTTCATAAATTTAGGCCGAGATGTATTCTGCTACATGTCTTTGGTGAAAATAACCCAAATTAGGATGTATTTTTTAGTTTGTAGGAAAGTTATAGTTCACAAACTATGGTATAGATCTGAATATTGATCAATCCTGAAATACTGACAGCCAATCTAATTTCTTGAGGTCCAAGAATGTCAGAATAGTACAGATATCCCCAAATGACCCCTTTTTGCAGAGTAGACAGTCCGACGTACTTCATAAGAGGCATGGCGAGTTTTTTGAAGTTGTTTTTTTGTGTCATAATTTTTCAGAAAATGAAAAAATTAAAAAAATTATTTTCACTATTTTTTTTTTTACATACTGTCACCAGTGCAGTACAGTGTCATCATATAACTGGCATGGCGGTGAACAGGGACACTGACTGGTGACAGTATGAAAAAAAAAAAAAAAATATATATATATATATATATATATATTTTTTTTTTATTATATTTAATTTTTTATTACATTTTGTTTTATTTTTTTTAAGATTTTTTTTTCATATTTTACTATGACCAAAGTAGTACAATGTTACCATAGTAACATTGTACTACTTTGGGGAAGTGATCAGTATATATTTTTTTTTTTTTACACAATTTGCTTATAGCAAAGAATTACTTTGCTATAAGCAAGCATTTACGTGAATGAAATCGATTCATTCAGCTTTTTTTTTTTTTTTTTTTTGTGCTTAGCTGTGATTTGGTCACAGCTAATCACATGACATGTGCATGTGATTAGCTGTGACCATTCACAGCTAGGCACTAGTATACAATGGATGGCATCATGAATGAAGCCATCCATTGTATACAACTGTCATGTGACCTGCTGTGATTAGTCACAGCAGGTCACATGGTACCAGCAACGGGAGCCGGTACTCGGATCTGTCATCGGCCGTGTCCGAGGTGCACGGCCGGTGACAGATCGCACTGCTGCGCCGCTCTGCATTAGCGCAAACGGCGCATGTGCGGGAGCACGCCAATTGGCGTGCACCCGGAGTGGAGAGACACTTCTGAAGCCGCCAAACAGCCATTGGCCGGGCGGCTAATGGTTAAGAAGGAGTGAGCTATCTCCAGGCACACCTGCCCCTAATCTATCCATTCTTAAATGGATACTACTATGGAGGCTCTGGAAATTTAGAGTTAGGACCACAGCATATACAGAGTTCCCTTGGTGTGGGCACTGTGGCTTACGTATATATTTGCAAAATGTGTGAAAACAAACCCTCTGTTTTTAGTGCAAACTGATAGGCAGGGCTAATTCGGTTGTTTTATAGGCTGGTCGGTAAGTGTTCTGGGAAATCTTTTGTTTGTTTGTGCTGTGCATTACCTTTCCATGTGCACCTTGCTTCAAAGGCCAGCCATAGATTGGGCTGGTTGCCACTTGTACAGTTGGATGAATTGGGTGCAGGGACGCACGGGATGCCTTTGCTGTCATTGTGATTTGGCTGGGCGTCACGTGTGTCCCTATGCCTTTAAGGAGGATGGCCTACCTCCAGGCACACCTAAACTATCCATTTTTGTATGTGCTACTACTATGGAGTTAGGACCACAGTATATACAGAGGTCCCTTGATGCTGGTACTGTGGCTTACACATATATTTGCAAATGTGTGCAAACAAAACCCTCTGGTTTTAGCACAAACTGTTAGACAGGGTTAATTTGGTTGTTTTGCAGACTGGTCTGTAAGTTCACTGGGAAATCTTTTGTTTGTTTATGGTATCACATACAAGCACCTGGGATGGAGAGGGGGGGGAGGGGCTGGCAAGGAAGAGTGGAAACACATATTGTTTACCTGCGCCACTCTGCATGCAGGAGAAGTAATAGGGGAGAGTCAGCAGTGGGCATGCGGTCTACCCATCAGTGGCTTGTGATTGATGATTAAAAGGCTACATAACAAAAGTGCTTAGGCACAATCACATGTCAAGAAGTGCATTGAAAATTTCCAAAAGGATTTTAACCACTTCCTGTGCAGACACTTTTACCCCCTTCCTGTCCAGGGCAATTTTCAGCTTTCAGCGCTATCACACTTTGAATGACAATTGCGCGGTCATGCAATACTGTACCCATATGAATTTTTTAACATTTTTTTGAGACAGATAAAGCTTTATTTTGGTGGTATTTATTTATCGCTGGTATTTTTATTTTTTTTTGCTATGTAAATGAAATGTCCAAAAATTTTGAAAAAAAGTGTTTTTCTTAATAATTTTGCAAATAAATAATATTTTATCATAAATCTTGGCCAACATTTATTCCTTATCTTTTTAGTAAAAAAAAAAAATAAGCCAAATTAGTTTATAGCCAAAAATTATAATTAAACATTTTTTTACATTTTTATTTTAATTATTTATATTTTTGTTTTTTTTTACATACTGTCACCCTAGCAGTACAGTGTCATCATGGTGACACTGTACTACTTGTGGGGGGTGATGATGATTTTTTTTATTTTTTTACACTGATTGCTTTTACACCCATATAGGATGTAAAAGCAATCATTTCTCTTTCTCTCTGTCTGCATCCTTGCAGCCATTGAGAACTACTGAGTGAGCTGTGATTGGTCACAGCTTGTCACATGGTACAAGGCTGTTGTGAATAGCCTTGTACCATGTGACCTCTGTGATCATTCACAGATTTCACACGTTTTTTTCATCCCTTCTAACATTCTTCTTAAACTTTGTGATTTGTAGTACTGCTTGGACCTTGAAGAAGGGGACATACCCCGAAAGCTTGTCCTCGAAATTGTATGTTAGTGCAAATAAAAAAAGTATCACGGACAGTACTCAATTGTTTCTGTTGCAAATGCACTAATACGGCTACAATCACCTCAAGCAAAATGGAAGATACTGCATATAGCCGCATAAAGAAGCAGTTAACCAACCTAATCACAAAAGAAACACAGATCAACAGTGATATTTTCTTTCTCTCAAGATGCAAAAAGAGGAATCTCATACCACAAGGCCTCCGGATTAAAAATCCTTGCTTAAATACAATCAACTCTCCTTATGCAGAAGGACTTTGCAGACGCACCAGAGAGAGATTAAGGAATCACCTCAGTCACAAACTGTATGGAAAAAGGGTAACCATCAGGATACAAAAGCAGTCTTTGTTTGAAACCCTAACATCATTGGACCCTACCAACATTAACCAAATCAAGAATGAATTGGGAACTTTACAAAGACAAACACAAAAACTTGCCATGAATGGGAAACAAAAAAAACTTCAGAAGCTGCACCAAGAGCAGACCTTTTGGATACAACCTAAACATAAAAGCAACCCAACATCTACACCTCTTACCATCAGTGACCTGGAATCTAATCCGGAATCCCAAGGGAACCCTTGTGTAAATGCTGACCTGACTGAAAATGTGGATATAACAGAGGAACTTGGAATCATCAACTTGTCAAATCATAAACTTTCCGAACCAGAATTAACCATCCTCTCCAAAGGCCTTACATTCTGCCCAACCACCAAATTGGATCATTTACAATTATTGTCAGATATGGAGGATTTCTTCAGGAGACTAAGGCTCAAAGAATATTTCCACAATAATGAAAGGAATCCTAGGACAATGGAGTGCTACACAAAGAAAAAGAACAGCTGCTTCACACCTCCACAAGGACGCAACCCCAAACTGGACACCTATATTGATAGCTTCAGATTGCGAGCTACATCCCTGATATCCACCCAGCAAAAGAAAATTCTGTACAATCTTTCACCACTGGAGCGAAGGGCTATACACGATTTGCGCAATAATCAGGCCATCACCATCAAACCAGCGGATAAAGGGGGAGCAGTTGTTGTGATGGATACAAACAAATACATACAAGAAGGCCAGAGGCAGCTGGAAAATGCTATTTACTATAAAAAACTGGATTATGATCCGACCCAGGACTTTACAAAGCAATTAAAAGGTCTCATTAAAACACTTCCAGCCCACCTACATTCAGAACTTATAAATGCGATTCCGGATCATCCAGAAATCGGGGACTTCTACATGCTGCCCAAAATCCACAAGCCAGGAAATCCAGGCAAACCCATCATAACAGGTATGAATACACTCACCAAACTAATCTCAGGCTTTGTAGAAAAAATTTTAAAACCGTTAGTCATGAATACTGCTAGTTTCCTGCAAGACACCACTGACTTTCTGAACAAGATCAACAACATACAGCAATTACCATCCAATACACTTCTAGTGACTATGGATGTAGTATCCCTGTATAGGAATATCCCTCACAAGGATGGATTAGCTGCATGTCACAGATCTTTATCATCCTCACCAAACCACAAATACACTGCTGAGGATGTTACACAGCTCATTGAATTCATACTTACACACAACTACTTTACCTTCAATAAAGACATCTATCTTCAATGTATGGGCACTGCGATGGGAAGTAAAATGGCACTCCAATATGCCAATTTATTTATGGCTGACCTGGAGGAAAGATTCCTGAACAGCATGGAACAAAAACCATACAGATACTATCGCTATATTGATGATATTTTCATCATATGGACAGAAGGTGAAGAAAACCTAAAACAATTTTACTCATTGATGAACACTTTTCATCCATCAATCAAACTAAAAATGGAATACTCAAACACACGTCAACTTCCTAGACACCACAGTATACATCAGGGATGATACGCTTCACACCTCAATATACAGGAAACCCACTGACAGATGCAACTACCTCCACAGTTCCAGCTTCCACCCCCAACACACGAAACGTGCCATCATACACAGTAAGGCCATTAGATACCACCGAATATGTTCTGACCCAAGAGACAGATAAACATCTCGGGACACTAGCAGACTCCTTCCATAAGAAAGGTTACAAGGACAAAACTATCACCACCGGCATAAACACAACCTTGAGGACTGGAATAGAAAATCTACTTCAGAACAAAGAGAAAAAACAAACAACCGTGTACCACTAGTAACCACATACAACCCAGCACTAGAAAGAATAAGAAAAATAATCAAAGATTTACAACCCATCATAACAGAGGATGGAACTCTGAAAGAAATATTCCAGCAACCCCCAATACTGGCTTTCAGACAACCCCCCAACCTCAGAAATAAACTAATTAGTAGGAAACTTCCTTCTGATTATGATGTCACAAATAATGGAAGCGAACCCTGCAATAAGAAATGCTGCAAACTGTGCAACCAAATCAATCCATCAAAAAGTGTCAGACACTCAAAAGGGATCTTTAATATCTCCGGATCATACAGCTGCACCTCCAGTAATGTTGTGTACCTTATCCAGTGCAGAAAATGCAGCAAAGGATCTTATGTTGGCGAAACAGGACAGAAGTTTCAAACAAGGATGAATTTGCACGCCAAATAAATTGGTAACTTCAGTCACTGAGGCACCAGCTAAGTGGGCACCAACAATTTGCCCTCTTTGAAGCTCAGCAAGCTCTGGCATGTCTCTGTATTACTACAGAGTGAATGATGAAAGTGAGGCTTCCCTCCTGTTAGCTAGGTATCTCATTACACTTCTGCTTTCAGTGTGAAAGCCACTTTCACACCTGCAAATCCTGTAGTGTTTCCATTTTTGTGTCTAACCCCTGTACCTGGATCTATCTGGCTGAACAAGGTGATTTACCAAGGTGTCTAAAACGGGGCCCTTTTTATTTTAAAGTCCTTTGTCAAACAAGTGTGTTTTTTATTTACATTGAATACTATGTACCCCTTACTCATTCACATCATTGGCAGATATCTGAAGCCCCCTTATTTTAAAGCGGACTTTAAGATTCAGATAAGCCCCCCAACCACTGCATACCTCCACATCCACCAAGCCAGGTATGTGGGGAAGAGGTCCTTATTATCATGAACAAGGGGACAAGGTGCTTTGCCAGGTGTCAGGTATGGATGTTGAGGGGACTCCTGGGAACTTTGTGTACAACTGAACAAACAGGCCAAGGAATGTATTTTAGCAGCACTTGAAATGTTGTTTTGTTTTTGTAAATATTAATTTTACTGAAGTGCTTCCTATAAGTGTGTATAACTTCACAGGCAGGTTTAGGGCATCCCACAAGTATTTTTTTTAAGGTATTGTGCATTTTCAATATTTCATTTTTGTTTCAGTCTTATTAAAAAAACTGCTACCCAATAAACGGAATTTGGTACATGTCCCGCACAGGGGCGGACATACCATTCGAGTACTCGGGCACTGCCCGGGGGCCCAGGGTCAGTAGGGGGCCCCATGAAATGCCCCTGGTACCAATTATAGACTTTTTTGTGTGTGCTTTGAATGTGGGCAAGGACACAGGGGCCCCATGATCCCCTATTGCCCAGGGGCCCCATGAGTTCTCAGTCCACCTCTGGTCCCGCATGATAATGTTAGCCGTCCATGCCCTGAGTTTGACAATCTCTTGCCTATTAGCCCAAAAAATGGAGAATATTGATTTTCAGAATTCATCCCAAAGACTTTGATGGGGTTAGTATTTCACAATTTGCTAATTTTTGACTATGTTCACTGAATGTGCCCACAAATTCAACCCAAGCAAATTTGCCTATCACTAGCCTAGATTTGCTCCTATAAGTTTGTGTCTAAGCTCTGGTTCTTTGAATTTTGTACAAGATTTACTGAGCCCTTGGCAAATCAAACCAGGATAGATTCATTCATCACTAACACATTTAAAACCCTTCTCCTTTTTATTTAAAACATGTTTTGGGCAGCACAGTGGCTAAATGGTTAGCACTTCCGCCTGGCAGTACTAGGGTCGTTGGTTCAAATCCCAGCCACGGTACCTCCTGCCTGGAGTTTGCATGTTCTCCCTGTGCCTGCGTGGGTTTCCTCCAACACTCCAAAGACATGCTGGTAGGTTAATTGGCTCCTTTTCAAAATTGGCCCTAGTATGTGTATGTAGATTGTACACCCCTTGAGGGTTAGGGACTGATGTGAATGTACAATATATATATGTAAAGTGCTGCTTAAATTGACGGTGCTATATAAGTACCTTAAATAAATAAATGTTTTCGATACCATAGGAATCTACTGTTCAAAGCCAGCCACCTTCACGTTTTGTTGGTTTTCAGGTGCCAGTGGATGGAGTTCATCAACACTCTCCATGTGGAGTGAACATTCTGGCCGCAACCCAACTACATCAGCCTTCACAAATCTTTATTTTTCCTGGAAAAAATCACAAAAGAGCCCACCCAGACCATGCCTTGCACTAACATTTCATCCAAAATGGGGTTAAATACTCTTGTGTGATCCTGTTCTAGAGAAGTAAAGTTTGGTGAAGGTTGATGTCACTGGAGTGCTGTTGGCTTCAGGGGCGGACTGACCATTTGGAAACTCGGGCACTGCCTGAGGGCCCGGGGTCAGTAGGGGGCCCCATGAGATGCCCCTGGTACCTTTTTCATAGGCTTTTTTGAGTTTGGGCAAGGACACAGGGGCCCCATGATCCCCTATTGCCCGGGGGCCCCATGAGTTGTCAGCCCGCCCCTGGTTGGCTTTATTGTCCATAAAACTGATTTTTATTGTTTTTTTATGTCTTTGTTGGAAACAAAGAAGGTGAATGCATTTAAAGAGGATGGGCAAGGTGCATAGGTGATGGGCAAGGAGCAGTAAACAATTGCAACCAATCACATTTCTTCATTTATAAGTATAGACCTGTCAGAATGTTAAAACATAATTGCTATAGTGCTTATTATTAATAAATAGCTCTGTGTATTTTACTTTTTCTTCTTTGATCTGTGCTCCATTTCACAGTGTTGGGTAAGAAGAAAAATTTGAAAATGCTGTATGTTATCAGTATTTTTGGCACAGTCTTCTCTTTTTTATTTTTGTTTTGTTTTCTCGGCAGGAGATCACATTCTGAAAGCTTTAGAAATTTGCATTTTCTCTGCAAGTAAGCAGAAATTTGTAAACATACTTTATCATATAAATAAAATCAGGATTTGGATGGAAGCTTTTATACACACTAGCAGCTTAAAGGTTTTGAAAGAGATCATTGTATGAAGCTATAAAAAGTTTCAAAGAGTAGCTTATGCCATGTTTCAAATTTGTCAACCCATCTCTATAGGACACTGGCCTAATAATAAAGCAGTGAATGTGATTTTCACAAAACATTCTCTGGTGGAGAAACAATCACTGTAATTTAAAACACATGTAAGTAGAACATTCTCATGCACAAAATGTTGGCCAAATTTCAGATTAATTTGTTGATGCACAAAAAAACTCTATTGATTCTTCACCTAGAAAAAGGAAGCTTTAATATTCCTATGACAGCCACCACAAAATCACTCTTTGCCACATACTAATCCCTATTAAAGTATAATCAAAAAGTATAAATCAGAAAAAGTAGAATCATAAAATGGAAAATGTGGCTGTCCATACCAGTTAGGTCCCATTCACATCTGAGTGTTTTGTAGTTTGAAGCTACAAAATGCTCAACATTAAAAAAATCCTACTGTTTCAAATTGTGCCTAGGTGTTTGTTACTCATAAAAGTTTCAGAGATCTTTTTTTCAGGCAGATTTGGGCATTTTGGCCCCATAGACCTCAAGTAGACTTCCTAAAATACACAAACATGCTAAAAAACCCCCACAAATGTCAACTGAATTTAATAAAGGTCAAGTAAAAATGGAGCCTAACACTGGGCTCTCTATTTTCTGTGTGCCCCTGGAACATTTTGTAAATACCTGTCGTGAAATGTATAATAGCTCAAAGTGGAGAGCCTTCCAGGAACTCAGTCCAGTCCAAAAAATATCCATTTTGGGGTTCCTGCCCACTTTTTTTGTCAACAAAAGTACCTATACACACAGTTTGCCATCATAGAGGTTCTCAGCATCACACAGCTATAAAGTAAATCTTTAGCCTCCTGGCTCTTTAGTATGATTAGACCCTCAGCCTACACAGTCTAAACATTTCCTTAGCGGTTGGCTTGGTGAGAGTACCTGTCAATAGGGCCTGACAGACCTGGACACAACCTACTTGAGTGTCTGACTATGCACATGCATTGGTCCTGCAGTAATCTTCTTCCCCCCGAGAGACCACTGACTAACTAGACCAGGGATAGGCAAACTTTAGCACTCCAGCTGTTGTGGAGCTACAAGTCCTATGAGGAATGACAAGACTCTGACAACCAAAGGCATGACTCCCAGAGGCAGGGACATGCTGAACTTTGCAGCTTCAAGTTAGCTGGTTGCCTACCCCTGACCTAGACTGATTACCTTTTGTGGGGCAGCACCCTCTGTCTCCATTGTTTCTTACACCTGCTGAAAATGACACTATTTGTATCTTTAGACAGTGACAGGTCATCGGTTTGTCACACTGTTGAACCCGTCTGTAGAACTTTTGAATAGGCACATACTATGATAGGGTAACAACAAAATTACTGCAGTGTTGTTACTCTTTCTTCTGCTGTAGCTGCTTAGATGTTGACAAAATTGATAGTCAATGAATAACTACCCTTAGCTCCTCCCATATACCTTTTAGACAGTACTTTGCTCTGTCTGCATAACTTATAAAACCTTATTTTTGTGAATCCTTAATTTAACAAAAAGTTGAATTGTACAGTGATAAAAGCAGAAGATATAAGATTTACAAAAAAATCCCAAGACATGGTCGGGAACAAAGAGAAGAATTTAACAATATGAAAATGGCAGTTTGTGAAAGAACATACATTGGTTTGAGCATAATAAAAAATAACTTAGTATTAGCATTAAGTAGCATTGGAATGAAATCTTCATATTATACTTATAGCACTACCCCATTAGGAGTCGCTGAGCTCTGCTCAGCGAGGCAACAAGCATTTTTCACACTTTGCACACTGGAGTCAAATAACAGTCCTTGATCTTGGTTTTGTGATTTTATTGAGGGATTAAGAACTTGGATGGGGTCTAGGTGTCACATACCTGACCGGAGGCTGGAATAGAGCAAGGGCTCCCCTTACAGCTAAGTGCAGTGCACTCCTGGAGGTGGTAACAGGAGGTGCAGTGTCCAAAGAAGCATGGGTTGCCAGTAGTGTCACTGCTTGGCAATGCCATATGGAATGGTACCTGTGGGTGCTCAAGATCCAGGAGGAGGTCCTCCAGAGGACACGTGGATCCAGGTGGATGGGTAGAGTAGGAAGCAAAGTCAATAGCGAGAGCAAGGGTCAAACACAGAACATCAGGCAGGAGCAAGGTCTGGATCAAGCTGGGGTCATACACAGAGCAGCAGACAGGAGCAAGGTCAGGATTAAGTCGGGGTCATACACAGAGCAGCATACAGGAGCAAACTCAGGATCAAGCTGGGGTAGAGAGCCAGGAGGAGAGCCAAAGCAAGTCAGGGTAAAGCTGGGTCGGTAATGGATAATCAGCAGTAGGATAATACACAGGAACAGGAGACTGACGAAAATCCAGCAATTTACTGTGAGGAGCTGCAGTCCTTATAAAGGCCACTGAGCGTCAGCAATTATCACGCCCTGCGTGTGCCCGTGCGCTTTCGCACACAGGGATGCATGATTACATGCTGTGCGCCTATGCACATGCACACATTTTTGCGTGAATTAGCACGGCCATATTGGTAAATGGCACATATTCCAAGGCTTTCTAGCCTTTTCCACTGAAAGTGCCCTCCCCCAAGAGTCAGCCTCTGGATGCCCAGGTGGGCTCGTTTTTCAGGGAATCTATTAAAAAATTCTTGAATCAGTTTAGGAGCATGCACATTTCTTGCTGTTTCCCAGGAACTATCCTCCAGTGGATACCCTTTCCATTTAACCAGATACTGAACCTGTTTCCTCCTTTTTCATCCTTCCAAGATGGTTTCCACTTCAAACTTGATGTCTTCCCCTACTGTGACTGGTGGTGGGGGTGGTTCCTCTCTTCCAGGAATAGAGCTCATTACGGCTGGTTTGAATACAGAGACATGAAAGACCACATGGATCTTATACGAGTCAGGTAAGTCCAGCTCGAAGGCCACAGGATTAATCTCTCTTTTAATTTTTTATTTCAAATAGTTTTTATTGAAATTTTCAGTATCAAAAACAGGGTAACATCATATAGAAACATTATAGTACAAGGTTCACAAAAACAAGTGTACAATCTATGAGCTGAGTGAAGAGGTAGTAGATCCCCACCACGCGGCCGGGGACCTATTGATCGTAATCATGCTTACATGAGAGGTATGCTCGTGGTATCTGAACCTTGTGGAAAAACGTAACACATTTGAAACTAGGTAGGAGTGGAAAAAGGGGGTTAGGAAGAATATGGGAGGGAGGGGGGGGCACCTATAAGCTACAGGTATAAGATCCAGTAAGAGTTGGGATTAGTAATCAGGTGAGTGAGCAATTGGGATGTTTTAACCAACGAGACCATTGAGATATGAATTTATGATAAGTGGAGTTTCGGAGAGCCGTTCTTCGTTCCATCTCACATTGTAAATTGAGATCAACAAGAAGACGGGACAATAAGGGAGGTGACGTAGACCGCCATAGTTTAGTAATGTTTATCTTTGCTGCTGCCAGGATGTGTACGATAATAGTGCGTGAGCGTATGGGGAATTTTTCTATCGTTAAATGAAGGAGGGCTAGATCAGGATTTGGGGTCATTGGTGAATCTATAATTGAAGAAATTATTTGGAATACTTTATTCCAATACGACTTGATGGATTTACACGACCATAGCAAGTGGAAAAGTGAGCCAGTTTCGCCACACTTTCTCCAACAGGCTTGTGATTGCTGTGGGTAGTATACAGATAGTTTAGCAGAGGTTAGATAGCATTGGTGGAGAATTTTCAGGTATGATTCCCAATGTGAACTACACTTGGAGGCTTTGTATGTGATGGTAAACGCTGTTTGCCAGGATTGTGAGGATGTTGGGAGAAGTAAATTCCTCTCCCAGTTAGTCAGAGAGGACGTTTGGGTTATGAATTGTGCTTCAATTAGTAAAGTATAGAAACGTGGATATTCCTTTCTTTGGATATATAGTCCTATGTAAGAAGTGGTGGGCAGTGGCTGGAAAGTCTATTTCAAGTGGTATGTTTGTTTTATGGAGCAAGTGTGTTATTCGCAAAAAAGTGAATCACTCTTTATCAGGGAGATGGAATCTCTCTTGGAGGGTCTGAAAAGAGTCTGGTTTTTGCAGATTGTAGATATCTTGGATATGATATATACCGCACGCTTGCCAAGATGTCAAGTTCAATTGGGGGGAAAAAAAATGTAGAGATGATAATGGGGTAGGGATTCGTAGGTTAGTTTTGTGGGAATGCGTATAGGTCAAGAAGTCACGCCAAACCATCATAGAGGCCTGGATACATGGATGTGTATGCAGAGGTCTAGTTTGATCTACATAGGGCGTGAAAAGTAGGTCTCTTAATGTGCCTGGCGAGTATAGGGAGGTTTCCATGATAGTCCAGGTTTTGTCTAGAGTAGGGTGCCACCAGTAGAAGAGCTTGTCTCTTCTAAGACCGCTTGGTAATAGGATTTTAGATGCTGTAGACTGGCTCCCCCTCTGGAGGGCGGACGTATCAGGAGGTATGTGGTGCACCTCGGCCGTTTGGAGAGCCATATAAAGTTATTCAGAATTTTTTGAAGTGAGGAAAAGAGGAGGGTATAGGGATGGGCAGCGTACGGAAGATATATAATATTTTAGGCAATATGCACATTTTGATAGTCGCTATTCTGCCTAACATTGATAAAGTAGCCGTACGTAGGTTTCTAAGCTCCTGTGGAATTGTATCTAGTAGCGGTTTAAAATTAGCTGCATAGAGTTGATTAGTGTTGACAGACAGTTTAATCCCCAGGTAGGGGATGTTATGTTTTTCCCATTTAAAAGGGAATCGTTTGGTAAGCAGGTTTTGGAGTGGAGCAGGAGTGTACAGGTTTAAGATAGATGACTTGGGTTCGTTGAGCTTATAGTATGAAACGTCTGTGTATGTTTGTATGTGGGTGTGTATCGCGGTAAGTGATTTATAGGGGTTTGTGATCATTAGAATAATGTCATCTGCAAAGAGACTGATTTTGTGTTCGTGTTTAAGGAATTTGATTCCTGAGAAACTGGGGTCATTTCTGAGGTTGGATGCCAGTGGTTCAATGAGTAAAGCGAAGATTATGGGGGAAAGGGGGCATCCCTGTCTAGTTCCGTTAGAGATTTGGAACGGTTGCGAGAGCGTGCCGTTGGTGAGAACTCTAGCGAAGGGTTTGGAGTATAGGGACAAAATTGCAGATAGCATCCAATCCGTAATTCCAAATTTTTGGAGGGTAAGCGTCATAAATTGCCAGTGAATGCGGTCAAATGCTTTTTCTGCGTCAAGTGATAAGAGGAGTGAGGGTTGATTGTCTGTTTCAAGGTGGTGTAGTAGTTATATGATTCGTCGAGTCGCGTTAGGGGCCTGTCTGCCTGGTATGAATCCTACTTGGTCAGGGTGGATTAGGATGGGAAGGTATGGAAGCAGTCGTTGAGCTATTATCTTGGCATATATTTTTAGGTCTGTGTTAAGCAGAGAAATTGGTCTATAGTTTTGAACTAATTGGGTGTCTTTACCTGGTTTCGGGATAGTAGTAATTATGGATTGAAGCATATCAGAGGGAAATTCCCCTTTAGAGGCAACAAAGTTATAGAGAACCGAGAGGTGTAGTTTGAGATGGGGTGCGAATGTCTTATAGTATTCATTGGTGAAGCCGTCATTACCTGGTGATTTGTTCAAGGGGAGCTTGTTTATGGTTTTCTCGATCTCAGTAGGCGAAATCGGCACAGATAGGGAGGCCAATTGGGAAGGCGTAAGAGAAGGGAGATTGGTATGTTGTAGGAAATTTTCAATCGATGGGGTTGTTGGTTGGGTCGTGTTTGGATCGTCTTTTATATTGTATAGCGCTTGATAGTAACACGCAAACGCATTAGCTATGTCTTGTGGATTGGTCAATAGAGTATGTGAGATTGGGTGTGGGGATTTTGTTTTTGAGCCGTTTTTGTTTGATGATTTTGGTAAGAAGAGAGTTTGATTTATTGCCTAGCGCATAAAATTGGGATTTGGTTTTTTGGAGGTTCGTGTCATAAGTGTGCAATAAAATAGTACGTAGTGCATTCCTATCTCGGTTTAAGGCCGCTGTCGTAGTGGGGTTCGGATTTTGTTTGTTATTGTCTTCGTTTTTGCGTATAGAGGTGAGGAGTTGGTCAATTTGTTGTGAGCGTTGTTTTTTAATGCGAGAATTTAGTTGGATGAGGATACCTCTCATATAAGCTTTATATGTTAACCAAAGCGTGGTGATAGAGATATCCGGGGTGCTGTTAGTTTCAAAAAAGAGGTGATGAGCATCTAATATAAATTTTTGGTTTTCCGGGAGTTTCAAAAGTGTAGAATTCAGTCTCCAAATAGGTGGGATCGCTGACCGTTGGGTATCGTCTAAGGATATTCTGATCGGAGCATGGTTGGACCAAGTTATAGTACCAATGTTGGATGAGGACACGTGTTGTAAAGTCCATTTGTCAGTGACGAACATGTCAATTCTAGAATACGAGAGATGTGGGGGTGAGAAGTAGGTGTAGTCTCTCTCCGAGCCATGTTGGCATCTCCAGATGTCGTATAGGTCATGGTCATGTAATAAGCGGTTGAGATCAAGGTTGGTGTGTTTCTTGTTAGAAGATGAGTCTAGAAGTGAATTACTAAGAACATTAAAGTCTCCGCCAATAATGAGTCTACCTCGTTTGTGATGGGAGATGAGATTGAAGAGCTTGCGATAAAATCGTATTTGTTTGCTATTTGGTCCATAAATGTTCACCAAGGTATAGGTAATCTCGTTAATTTTGCATATCAAAATAAGGTATCGCCCTTGTGGGTCGATTATGGTGGAGGTAGATTGGAAAGAGAGAGCATCATTAACAGCGATAATAACTCCGTTCTTCTTTTTAACATTTGTTGCCATAAATTGTTGAGAGAAACGGTGAAGATACAGTTTAGGGGTCTTGTCTGTGGCGAAGTGGGATTCTTGTATAAAAAGTAGGTCAGTTTGAGATCTTCGGATTTCTTTTGATAGCATCAATCTCTTAAATGGGGAATTGAGGCCTCGTACGTTAAGAGATGTGATGGTAATCATTTATAAATGGATTTGCGGAGTATGTAGATATCTGGAGTGTTCTTTGGCAGTATTCGGGGTCAGGAGATCTAAATCCGGTGTCCGAAATATATAACTGGTGGTGCCACGGTAGGGAGCAGGAGGGAAGGAAAGGAACAACAGTAAAAAAACTCTTGCGTATAATGCAAGTAACCAATATAGATAGGATAGCTACTTCAAAAATGGGGGAATCAGACAGGTTTTGACCTCCAGAAGGGTCATACCTATAGAAAATTTTGAAAATGAGAGTCATTGGGTATAGGCCGATCGCCAGAAAAAGGGGTGTTCAAAAGGAGCCTCCAGGGAAAAATATAAACATGTGTATCGCGGCTTGTGCCGCTAGGCCCGTCAGGTCGCTTCCATGTTTTGAACGGAACCAGGGTTGTTCTTTTGCGGATCTGCAGGCAATATGCCCCAGGCCTTAAGAAAGTCCAAGCCAGCCTCCAAATTTTTAATGGTATACACCCTGCCTTGGTGTCGTACTATTAGTTTTGTTGGGAAGCCCCATTGGTAGGCCATATTATGGTTTCTGAGTGCTTTTGTAATTGATATCATTTTCTTCCTATTGGACAGTGTGGCCTTGGATAAATCAGCATAGAGACGCAGATTCGCATGAGAGGGTGGAAGTGGAGGTGGATTTCTAGTGGCCATCATAATTCTCTCCTTAATATGGTAGAAATGTAAGTGGACGAGCACATCTCTAGGGATGGATGCTGACAGGAATGAAGGTTTAGGAAGTTGATGTGCGCGATCAATCGTGGCCTCAACTTCAGAGAGTGTTGGGATTAAAAGCTTGAGGAAGTGTTGCAGATATGGCAATAACGCGTCGGTAGACACTGTTTCTGGAATCCCTCTGAATTTGATATTATTACGGCGTGATCTGTCCTCCATGTCAGCTAATTTTAAGTTGATTTGCTCGAAGTCCGATACGTGGTCTGTATGAGCATCAATCAGATCATTGTGCGCTTCTATGATGTCTGCTATATTGGTCTCAATGTGGCGGATTCTGCGTTCCTGTCTTTGTACCAAAGCAGTAATTTGGGTCAATGGCGCAGATGTATCATTGTGTAAGGTCTGGCGCAGTGATGTCAGCATGTTTTTCATGCAGATTTCAGTCAGTGGTTGGTGAGACGCTGGAAATGCGTCTATATCGGGCAGGGAGGGGTGTGGTGGCTGAGGTGAAAGGTTTAGGTCCTGGTGAGTGTCGTCAGAGTCACTCTCTAGCCGTGGCCGTGATTTTGCTGGGCTGCAGGTTGTGGGTGACAGTGGGGGTGACAACTCACCAGGGTCCCCTGGATAAAGCTGGTGCTGCAGCCTGGGATCCACACTATGGGACCTGTAGTCCTCCTCCTGGTCATTGCTGCCTCCCCGCACGTTTGTATGGCGGCCGCCATCTTGGTTTCCCGGCATAACGGCCGGGAAGAAGTTTGTAAGCTTCCCTGGCTGCCCCGGACTCTTTTTTCTCCGGGGCATGTCTAGTGGGCTGCGGGCACACTCCGGGAGCTGCCGTGTGCCGTTGGATTTCCCTGGGGTCTGAGTGAGCCGCTTCAGTGCTGGCGGGTGGACGGAGTGGGAGCTATCGCGCGTCCATCCTCGAGCCGGCCACGCATGCGCCCCCCTCTCTTTTAATTTTAAAGAGTCCAATGAACCTGAGACCCAATATTCGTGAGGGGCAAGCAAGCTTGAGATTGGTTGTAGCAAGCCACACCTTGTCTCCTACCTTCCACACAGGGTTACCTCTCCACCTCTTATCAAAATGTTTTTTTTAATCCTCCTGGGCTTTTTGCATGACCCTCTGGAGTATTTGGCAATTGGATTGGATGAAAGTCAACCTATCCTGAACTGCAGGTACTGATGCTTCTGGGATGGCATCCGGAACGAACGAAGATTGGAATCCATAATTTGCACAGAAGGGAGATTGGTTGGTGGAGGCATGGATGGAATTGTTATAGGCAAATTCTACACAAGGAAGAAGAGATTCCCAGTTGTCCAGAAAAGGTAGAGAAGCATCTTAGGTATTGCTCCAAAGCTTGATTTGTTCTCTTCATTTGCCCATTACTCTGTGGATGATAAGCAGAAGAGAGACATACTTCGATGTTCAAGGTTTTACACAACGATCTCCAAAATTTGGACATAAATTGTACCCCGTAAGAGACTATATTGTTAGGTATCCCGTGTAGTCTTACTATCTCCTTGATAAATGCTTGAGCAGTTTCTGTAGTGGAAGGAGTACCTACCATGGGTAGGAAGTGAGCCATTTTGGACAGTCTATCCACTACCACCAGGATGGTGGTGAATCCATCAGAGAGAGATAAGTCCACAATAAAGTCCATGGAAAGCATCTTCCAAGGTTGTTCAGGAACCAGCAGAGGTCTTAGAAAGCCCAAGGCTCTGGTATAGATGCCTTTATTGTGTAGACAAGTTATGCAGTAGTTAACATACTCTTTACAGTCCTGTCCCAGGTTGGGCCACCAAAAGGATCTCTGAACAAGTTTGGTTGTTTTCCATACCCCGAAGTGACCTGCAAGCAAGTGGTCATGACATATCTTAAATATTTGAGGCCTTGCTTCTTGGGGAATTAAAATTTTGTCAATATGCCATCAAAAATCCTCATGCTTCCTTAAGGACAACCTCTCAGACCCGGGATATGAAATGGAGGCTTGTTTGATTGTTGCCTTTAGATCAGGTTGAATGAGTAGGAAGTTGTGTGAAACAAGATAGTACTGGGAGCAGCTGTCTGAGGAGTGTCAGGGAACATATGGGTCAGGGCATCTACTTTTCTATTTTTAGACCCTGGACGGTGCGTGAGATAGAAATTGAACCTTGAAAAGAATAAGGCCCATCGAGCTTGCCGTGATCTTAACCGTTTTGGGGTCCGAAGATATTCCAAGTTCTTATGGTCGGTAAAAACCATGATAGGGTGAGCAGCGCCTTCCAATAGGTAGCGCCACTCCTCCAAGGCAGATTTAATGGCAAGTAATTCACAGTCCCCCGTCATAATTTTTTTCAGGTTGAGTCATCTTCCGGGAGAAGAAGGCCACTCGGTGCAGGAGAGCCTTGGGCCCCTGGCGTTGTGAAAGGATTGCTCCTGTGGCAATTTCCGAGGAATCAACCTCAAGGACAAAGGGCAGAATTGGGGTGCTGTAGTAGTGGAGCAGAGGTAAATAGGGTCTTTAGCTTGTCAAAGGCCCCTTGAGCTTCCGGAGACCACTGGAATCAGGTATGTATTTGAGTTAACTGGGTAATAGGAGCGATGATAGTAGAAAAGTTCTTAATAAGTCTCCTCTAAAAATTGAAGTCAAATAACAATCCTTAAGCTTGGTTTTGTGATTTTATTGAGGGATTAAGAACTTGGATGGGGTCTAGGTGTCACATACCTGACAGGAGGCTGGAATAGAGAGAGGGTTCCCCTTACGGCTAAGTGCAGTTGTCAGGGATCCAACCGCGGTAGCCTCTAGCACTCCACAGACTGGGTCCATAGCGATCCCCGTGGTGGAGATTATTACACCAAGAAATGAAATGCTTTCCTGCTCAAAGCAGCATTTCTCAGCTTTAGCATAGAGGCCATGCTGATGGAGACGCTCCAGTACACTCTTAACATGTCCTCGATGTGCTTTCAGAGATGAGGAAAATATCAAGATATCGTCCAAATAGACAATGACTAAAATATCCATGAAATCCCTAAAAATGTAATTGACAAAGTGCTGGAAGGTAGCTGATGTATCACATAGCCCAAAAGGCATGACTAGACACTCAAAATGTCCGAACCGAGTGCGAAACGCCGTTTTCTACTCATATCCCTCACGTATCCGAACCAAGTTATAGGCACCTCTGAGGTCCAACTTGGAAAAGATGGATGCCGTCCTCAACCTCTGAAACAACTCTGGGACCAAAGGAAGGGGGTAGCAGTTCTTGACCGTAATCTTATTAAGGTCCCTGTAGTCAACACAAGGTCTCAGGGACCCGTCCTTCTTCTCAACAGGGCCCCGGCCGGTGATGTGGAAGGGCGGATAAATCCCTTCCGGAGGCTCTCGTCTATGTACTGTTTTAGTGCCCCTAGTTCCCGTTCAGATAGTGGGAAAATGTGGCCGAAAGGGATCTCGGAGCCTGGGAGCAGATCGATGGGGCAATCATATGCCCGATGTGGGGGAAGAACCTTTGCCCCCCGTGGACTAAACACATCCAGGAACTGGTGGTAGGCAGCAGGCACCATTTGAGCTAACTCGGCCTCAGGGCTTACAGCTAACAGGGCAGGTGTATCTAGTGATGCCCTAGGTAGACAATGTTCCTGACAGTATCGTGAGTGGAACTGGACTGACCCGGTCTTCCAGTCAATTTGGGGGTCGTGAGCTCGTAGCCAAGGGAGCCCCAGAATAACTGGAAATAGGAGGGACGCGATGGTGTCCAAGAGGAGAAGCTCCTGGTGACATCCCACCACCGTGGTGTATATAGGAGGGGTCTTCCGATCTACCGTCCCCGATTTTATTCGAGACCCATCCGCCAGGAAAATATTCACCCCATGTTCTTTGGCGAATAACGGTATCTGATGCTGGGTAGCGAAACCGAGATCGACAAAGCAACTACAGGCCCCGGAGTCAATAATAGCCATCACCTGTATGCTTCCTCCGGGGAGCTGAAAAGACACAGGTACAGCCAAGTGAGTGGGGTTGCCTGCACACACAGTAGACATATTAGAAGAAATAGAGGAGGACTTTCAGTATTTCTCCAGACAGGAACGCACCATATGACCCGCTGCTCTGCAGTACAGACACAGGTTATTTGCCCGACGCCTCTGTCATTCCTCAGTAGAAAGAGTAGGCCGCATCAAGCTGAGTTGCATAGGCTCAGCCCCCTCTGATGGCTCTGGGCTCCGATTGCCGACACTGACCCTTGGCATGACTGGTACTCTTGGCAGCATCCATGAGGTTCTCTGCCCCTGGCTGGACCTCTTGTCAGGGCTCCAGGGTGTGACCAGAGGTATGTGACTGACGCAGGGAAACGCAGGCTTCAGATAAGTTATAAACAGTATAATTTATTAAAGACTAACAATACAAACATAAACGCAGTGCAATACTAAAACATAACACAGTGCAAACGAACCAAACCACCCACAGATAACAGTACATACAATGCAAGCGTCGTCAGGCAGGCCGGGTCAATAACAATCGGGCAGGTAGGTACAGGGGGTTAGGCAGAGAATGGTCGGGGTCACAAGCCAGGGATAAAACAGGAGAAGTCAGCAGAGGTCCGGATCAGGCAGGGTCAGCAACGAATCAGACAGAGACAGGAACAGGAACAGGAACAGGGATGCAAGAACAAGATACACGGCCCAGGAAAAACACACACCAAGGCAGAGACTGCAGGTCTGGCCATCCCTTAAATACACCTGCATGATCAACTTCAGGTGTTTGGCTGGCTGCAGGGTTGAGTCTCTGATTGCCGGGAGCACCCGCTGACCAGCCCTGGTACTGCAGCCCACAAGGCAGGTGGGTCCCACCATTACTGGCAAGTCCATTCCTGACACCTCTCCTGTCTCCTTTCCCGCAGTCGGCGATTGATTTGGATGGCCGATCGATTAGACCCTGCAAGGAGTCTGGGACTCCTATTCTCGCCAACTCGTCCTCCAGCGGTTCTGACAGTCCCAACCGGAACTAGTGGTGTAAGGCTGCATCAATCCACTGTGTATCTCCACTCCATCGCCTGAACTCAGCGGCATAGTCCTCCGCTGCCCGGCGTCCCTGTTGTAAGGAATAGAGAGCTGCCTCAGCCGAGGCAGCTCAGTGCGGGTCATCGTACAACTGTGCCATGGCCTTAAAGAAGGTGGTGATAGTACTCAAGTGCGGGTGGTGGGCCTCCATCAGACGATGAGCCAATCCCTGGGGTTCACCCTGCAGCAAGGATATAACAAATCCCACCTTCTCTGATTCGGAAGAGAAGGTCCGGGGTTGCAGGTCAAAGTACAGCTGGCAGGAGCTTTGGAAGGCCCTGAACTTCCCGCAGTCCCCATTGAACCGTTCAGGGGTCGGTACTCTTGGCTCTGGCGGAGAGATAGTAAATGCTGCTCCAGTGGCAGACCCCGCTGAACCCGTGGCCGGAGGCGTACCCACTGTGCCTGAAGTTGTGGGTGCCGGTGCGGCCAAGCTCTGGACCTGTCCCTCCAGGTGCTTGTATCACTCTTCTAGGGTCTTCACTGCTCGTGTGAGTGCTGCCAGGTGTTGGCACATCTCTTCCCAGGGTGAAGGTCCTCCTCCAGACTCTGACATGGCCGTATGGTTCTGTCAGGGATCCAACCGCGGTAGCCTCTAGCACTCCACAGACCGGGCTCCACCAAGGCGCAGAATTTAAGCTCCGACCTGCTTGTTCACCAGGGCCCCTGATGGTGGGGATGGACTTGGAGCAGGCCGAGACCAGGTCGCGGACCCTGGATTCACCCAGCTGTGGTAGAAGCACTGTTGGAGGCGTATAGCAGGTGAGAGTCTGATATGAGGAGGTAACAGGCGTAGCGTCGGGCAGGCCGGATTGGTAACAGTGGTGGCGGCGTAGTACAAAATCAGCAAGCAGAGGGATAAACAGGTCACAAGCCGGGTTCGTTAACAGGAGGTCAGAACGTACAGGGTAAAGCAGGAGAATGGTTAGACAAGCAAGGGATCAGAGCAGGAGATGGACAGCAAATCAGGGTCAGACAGGGTCGGCAACAAAACAATCTACAATCAGGAACTTCAGGAAAACAGGAAAGACCATACGGCAATTCATTGCAGTCTGATCCTGTTTTAAATAGGGCACCCTGCGCCCTGATTGGTGCCAGGCGAGTGCGCATGGGCGAGCGTTGTTGCAATCCCAGGTGCCCTGTTCCCAATGCTCGCACGCTAGTGCGGCCGGGCACACCGCGCATGCGCAGACCCGGACGCGATTGCTGGGGTCCCTGACAGCAGTGCACTCCTGGAGTTGGTAACAGGAGGTATAGTGCCCAAAAGAAGCACAGGTTGCCAGTGGTGTCACTGCTGGTCGATGCCAGATGGGACAGTACCTGTGGGTGCTTCAGATGCAGGAGGAGGTCCTCCAGAGGACACGTGGATCCAGGTGCATTAGTAGAGTAGGAAGTGAAGTCAGTATCCAGAGCCAGGGTCAAACACAGAACATCAGACAGGAGCAAGCTCAGGATCAAGATGGGGTCATACACAGAGCAGCAGACAGGAGCAAGGTCTGGATCAAGCTGGGGTCATACACAGAACAGCAGACAGGAGTAAGGTCAGCATCAAGCCGGAGTCATACATATAGCAGCAGACAGGAGCAAGGTCAGGATAAAGCTGGGGTAGAGAGCCAGGAGGAGAGCCAAAACAGGTCAGGGTCAAGCCGGGCCTGTAACAGATAATCAGCAGTAGGATAATTCACAGAAACACAGGAACAGGAGGCTGACAATAATCCAGCAATTTACTGTGAGGAGATGCAGCCCTTTTAAAGGCCACTGATTGTCACCAATTATCACGCCCTGCATGTGCCGTTGCGCTTTCACGCACAGGGATGCACGATTACGTGCCGTGAGCCTATCCACATGCGCACATTTTTGTGCAAATTAGTGCAGCCATATTGGGCCTTGGCACATTTGCCAGGGCTTTCTCGTCTTGTCCCCTAACACTACGGGGTATATGGAATGCCCGAGGTACTGTAGAACGTGAAGACACTCTCCTTAACAACTATGTACAAAAAAATGTGAATAGCAACAGTCTCTCTTGAAGGGATGCTAAAGCTCCTTCAGTGTACCTCCTCACTCCCGGGATGATTCCTCTTTTTCAACCAGCTGCCTTGAGGGTATCCCTAGGCAAGAAGACCCAAAAGCTGCAAATTTAAAACAACAGTCCTGGATGAGAAGCTAGTTGGGTTTTTCACTTGACTGCCCTCTCCACTTATCCAGCCCAGGGGTGCAAGAGTACTCATGCAGTCCTTTCCTGTCAGCTTGGTGGGTTGATGTAATGTCTATGAAATGTGCTGGCCTTGGGCCCTTTGTTTCTTGGAGGACTTTTACAATAAAGCATCACTGCCCATATGCCAGAAGCACGGGAATGACATTGATGTCATTTTCTAGGCTAAGGGAAACTTACAGTGTCACAAGACATTAGAACTGCTTAAATTAGATAAGAGTTGTTTGTGAGTTGTTTGTGAACTTGTAAATGTTTATGTTAGAAAAGATAAGAAGTTGTTTATGTAGTTAGAAATGTTTACTGGTTTGTGCCTTTAGGTTTGGGAGTATTAGATAAGAGTTGTCTGTCCAATAAAGTGACTGAGTGTGACTCTGTCACCTCAAAGAACCTTGTCTGTGTTTTTGAGTAAACACTTCCTGGAATGGGTAAAAGGCACCGCCCAGATTGGGAATGTGGCCAGAAGCAGTGAACCAGGTTATTTAAGAGAGGCCTGGACACTATGAGATCAGAAGCCATCCCGTGCAAAAGGGGGCACTCTGACACTGGGACTTTTGCCAAGGCTGCTTGGACTCATCAGTCTCGATCGTGACCTAGGCTTCTCCACGATCTCCTGCGCACTATGGTTTTGATGAGGTATCTTCCTTCCCTTCTTCCTGTTACTTTGGTAATGTATTAATTCTATGCTGTGCCGCTGTCAAAAGATATGTTTATTTCATACTGTTATACTCACATTACTGTTAGTGTTTGGTATTATGCAGATTGTGATGACTGTGTGTTGTGTGATAATAAAAGTGGAGGTTTTGACAGTCCAAGAATATTGCAGTTGGATTCTGGTTTTGCTTGGGGTGCTGAGTGAATGCTGCATGATGTGCCAGGGCAGCCTTACTCTAGGTAGTGTGTCTCTCACATGCTTAGAAATAATGGTGTAAGTGCTGGTTGATCATAGCTGTGTATTGTGTGTGTCACGTACCTGGTAAGTGAGCCTGACGTGGAGGTGAGGGCGTCCTCTTGCGGTTCCTGCTCAGTGTGCCTCATAAAGTAGACAGGGAACAGGAGAGCCAGGAGTAGCATGAGTGCCGGGTACGTCTGTGCTGTCAGCTGACGGTGCCTTGTTGGGATGAACAGGATGCAGGTGAGCTGCGGATGCAGGTCAGCGGAAGATGCAGGTAGCAGGAGCAGCGGCAGGCAGGGTTAGGCAGTACTGCAGATAACAAAGCACAAGCTGAGGAAGAAGCAGAGAGTCAGACAAGCCGGGTCAATAACAAACAAGCGGATCAGGTACAGGGAGCAGGCAGAGAGTAGTCAGAGTCAAGCTGGGTCGGTGCGGGCGGAGTTCAAACGAGGTCAGGACAGATCAGGTAAGAAACGGAATCAGAGTACACAAACAGAAGATGAGGGGATTGGGAAAACCAGAAGGCAGTGTCTCCTAGTGCAGCATCAGTTTAAATAGCCCGCCTGGCTTCTGATGGCGGGCACGCACACTGGTGCTCATTTGCACGCATGCTTGTGCGCATGCGCAGAGATCCGACTGCCAAAGACCTGACACTGGCACATAACTGTGCACCTGCAAGTACTTTTCTTTCCCTGACAGTGCCCCCTCCTTTTGAGCAACTTCCGGATCCCAGTTGGGCCAGTTTTTCAGGGTACTTGCGTCTGAAGGCAAAGATTAAGTCTTTGGCGTGCACATTGGTTTCTGGCTCCCATGAATTATCCTCAGGATCGTATCCTTTCCATTTGATTAAATACTGAAGATGATTCCTTCTTTTCCTACAATCTATAATTGTCTCCACCTTGTATTCTTCCTTGCCGTCAATAATTATTGGTTCAGGTGGACCCAACTTCCATTCCGGGAAGGGGTTAGGAATAGAAGGCTTAAGCAATGACACATGGAATACAGGGTATATTTTAAGTGAATCTGGTAATGTGAGTTCGTAGGAAAGGTTATTGATTCTCCTCTTCACCGGGAATGGTCCCACGTTCTGAGGACCAAGTTTCTTCATGGGACAAGTCAGCTTTAGATTGGTTGTGGACAGCCATACTTCCTCACCGGGTTCCAGAATCAAGTCTCATTTCCTCTTTCTGTCAAAAAACTTCTTGTTATCCTGCTGAACTTTCAAGATTGTTTCTTGTAGCACCTTTTTGTTCTGTTGAAAAAACTCAAGTGTGTTTTGCACAGCCAGAATTAACGATTCAGGTACCACATTAGATAACAACAAAGGATAGAATCCAAAATTTGAGAAGAAGGGAGACTGTCTTGTGGCTGAGTGCTTAGAATTGTTGTATGCAAATTCAGCTAGGGGTAACAATGACACCCAGTCATCTTGGGAAAATGATGCAAAACAGCCGATGTACTGCTCCAATGTCTGCTTGGTTCTCTCTGTTTGTATGTTAGTCTGGGGATGGTAGGTGGAGGATAACAAAAGTTCCACTTTTAGTGTCTCGCAAAGTGATCTCCAGAATTTTGAAGTACATTGCACTCCTCGATCGGAGACAATATTTCTGGGAATACCATGAAGCCTCACAATTTCCTTAACCACTTGCCGACCGCGCATAGCCGAATGACGGCTTCACCGCGGCCGGCCAGTTCTGAGTGGACGTCATATGACGTCCTCCCAGAACGCGCTCTCCTGCGCGCCCCAGGGGGCGCGCACCCGGCGATCTCCGTGATCGCTGTGTCCTACGGACACAGCTGATCACGAGATGTGGTGAAAGGCCGATCCCACCGGCCTTTTACCACGTGATCAGCGGTGTCTAATGACACGCTGATCACAGGAAAATGCAAGTGCCGGTTCTCGGCTGCACTTTCCTCACGCTGTCAGATCGTGAGGAAAGTACTGCCGAGAACCGGCAGTTGTCAGAGCGGGGATCGGCACCGATCATCAGGGCACTGATGATCAGTGCCCTGATGATCGGTGCCCAGCAGTGACCCCCGCAAGTTCCGATCAGCTGTGCGCCCACTAGCCCCGCCCACCCATTCCCAGCAGTGCCCCCACCTGTGCCCAGCAGTGCCCCCACCTGTGCCCAGCAGTGCCCCCACCTGTGCCACTCTGCAGTGCCACCTACCTGTGCCCAGCAGTGCCACCTACATGTGCCCAGCAGTGCCACCCACCTGTGCCCACCCACCTGTGCCCACCAGCGCCACCCACCTGTGCCCACCAGTGCCACCCACCTGTGCCCACCCACCAGTGCTGTCCACCAGTGCCACCCACCAGTGCCACCCACCAGTGCTGCCAGTCAGTGCCACCAGTCAGTGCCCAGGGGTTGTGCCAGTCAGTGCCGCCAGTCAGTGCCCAGAAGTGATGCCAGTCAGTGCCGTCTATCAGTACCCATCATCAGTGTCACCTATCAGTGCCGCCTATCAGTGCTGCATATCAGTGCCGCCTATCCGTGACCCCTAATTAGTGCTGTCTATCAGTGCCGCCTATCCGTGCCACCTCATTAGTACTGCCTATCAGTGCCCTTTAGTGCTGCCTATCAGTGCCCATCAGTGCCGCCTATCAGTGCCCATCAGTGCCGCCTCATCAACGCAAATCAGTGAAGGAGAAAAAATACCTGTTTGAAAAATTTTATAAAAGAAACAAATAAACATTTTTTTTTTTTCAAATTTTTTGCACTTTTTTTAATTTATAGCGCAAAAAGTAAAGCGCCCAGTGGCGATTAAATACCACCAAAAGAAAGCTCTATTTGTGAGAAAAAAATGATCAAAATTTCATATGGGTACAATGTTGCATGACCGCGCAATTGTCAATCAAAGTGCGGCAGCGCTGAAAGCTGAAAATTGGCCTGGTAAATAAGGGGGTATAAGTGCCTGGTAGGCAAGTGGTTAATGAAGACTCGGGACGTTTCCATTGCCGAAGCTATCCCTTTCATGGTAATAAAATGGGCCATCTTGGAAAACTGGTCCACCGTGACAAAAATAGCTGAACATCCTTCTGATGGTGGTAATTCTACAATAAAATCTATGGAGATTATCTTCCAGGGCCGATCAGAGACTGGTAGAGGCCTAAGTAATCCCCAAGACTTATTTTTGTTGTTCTTATTGCGTATGCATGTGGGACAGGAGTTCACATATCCTTTGCAATCCTTTTCCCATTCAGGCCACCAGAGCAGGTGCTGCACCAGATCTACCGTCTTGTGAACACCAAAGTGCCCTGCCAGGGGGTGATCATGACATAGTCCCAAGACTGTTAATCGGACATTTCCTGGTACAAAAATTCTGTCCCTGTATCACAGAAAGCCTTCTTTAGTGGATAGGGTCACACCTGGTGAAGGGAGAACCCTTAATGATGCTTGTTGAATTTGCAACATTAAGTCTGCTTGCACGAGAAGGAAATTCCCTGCTGAGAGTACAGTGTCCAGAGTAGGAGAATCCTTGGGGTCATCGAACATTCGAGACAAGGCATCAGGTTTGACATTTATGGAGCATGGTCTATATGTAATATGGAATGAGAATCTAGAAAAGAAAAGTGCCCACCTGGTTTGTCGAGGCTTCAAGCGTCATGCTGTCTTCAAATATTCTAAGTTCTTATGGTCTGTGTAAATTAAGATGGGGTGTGCTGCTCCTTCTAAGAGATACCTCCATTCTTCCAGAGCTGACTTAATAGCGAGCAAAATCCTACGTCGTAATTCCTTTCCGCAGGAGATAGTTTATGGGAGAAAAAATCCACTGGATGTGATAGGAGTTTCAAGCCTTGTCGCTGTGATAGGACTGATCCCACTGCATTCTCTGAGGCGTCCACTTCTACCACAAAGGGTAGTGCTGGGTCCGGGTGACTTAGAATAGGTGCAGAGGTAAACCGTTTTAGTGCATCAAAGGCCGCTTGAGCTTCAGGTGTCCCACAGAAGCAAATGCCTTCTTTAGTCAGATGATTGATGGGGGCGATAATGGCTGAAAAACCCTTAATAAAGTTCTTGCAAAAGTTTGCAAAGTCTACAAAACCTTGGATTCCTTTCCTGTCAGATGGTGCGGGCCATTCCAGGATGGCAGCGACCTTTTGAGGGTCCATCTTAAAGCCTTCAGTGGAAATAATTAGCCCCAGAAATTGGATGCTCTGCTGTTCAAATTCACATTTTTCTGGTTTTGCGTACAGTCCATGTAATCTAAGGCGACCGAGGACTTTCTGGACATTCCCTCAGTGAAGTTCAATTAAGGTGGAACAAATCAGGATCTCATCGAGATAAACGATGACAAAGATGTCTAGGAAATCTTTGAAGATGTTGTTATCAAAGTGCTGGAAGGTTGCAGATGCATTGCATAGGCCAAAGGGCATTACTAAGTATTCAAAGTGCCCAAATCTGGTACGGAAGGCAGTCTTCCACTCATCACCTTCCTGGATCCACAAAAGGTTGTATGCCCCTCATAAATCTAGTTTGGTGAATACATTTGCAAATCTGAGTCTCTGAAATAGTTCAGGGACTAAAGGCAGGGGGTATCTGTTTTTGACTGTAATTTTGTTCAGTTCACTGTAGTCCACACATGGACGGAGGGAGTGGTCTTTCTTTTCAACAAAAAAGATTCCTGCTCCTGCTGCTGAAGTAGAGGGGTGGATAAACCCCTTGTTCAAGCTGTCATTAATGTACTCCTTTAGTACCCCTAATTCCTGCTCTGATAGTGGGAAGATCCACCCAAAGGGAATTTCGGCCCTGGTTAATAATTCTATTGGACAGTTGCTAAAGATGTCTAGGAAGCCATGATAGGCTATGGGAACAATTTGACATAATTCAACATCAATGTCCATGCATAGTAGGGGCACAGATGGAGAGGAGACTTGGGGTAGGCAATGATCATGACAGTGACAGATTGGAAGTCCACTTTGCCAGTTACCCAGTCAATGCTGGGATTGTGTGCTTTTAACCAGGGAATGCCTAGGATTACTGGAAATAAGGGAGAGGCAATGGCATCCAGACACATCAGTTCCTTGTGGCCAGAAGGAGATGCTACAATTGGTAGCGGAGTAGTCTCCTGAGAAACCGTCCCAGATTTGAGGCTGGATCCATCAGCCAAATATACTGAAAGTCTCTGTGTTCTAGCCCATAAGGGTATCTGGTGTTGGCGGGCAAAAGCTGAATCAATAAAACAACTGCAGGCTCCAGAATCAATGATGGCGGAAACTGACAGGGTTCTTTCTGGAAGCTGGAATGAAATGGAGATGGCAACGTGAGTAGAGTTGATAGGTGCAAATAGTGGATTAGCAGGTAAGACGGTCAGGAACTTACGAAATTTTGTGGGGCAATTCTGTACATAGTGACCTGGCTCCCCACAGTAAAGACAGATTATTCTGTTGGCAACATTGGCGTTCTTCAGGTGTAAGAGAGGGCGGCAGTAATCCTAATTGAATAGGTTCGGGCTCCTTGGCTGATGGTGCGGCTACATTGGTTGGTGCCATGCTTGCCGGTGGTGGTGCCCTGGGTAGCATCCACACTGGATGGACCTGAACAGCAGACCTTTCTAGTTGTCGCTCCCTGAGACGACGGTCAATCTGGATGACCAGATTGATGAAGTCTCCTAGCATGTTGGATACCCCTACGTGGGCTAGTTCATCTGCTAGAGGTTTGGCAAGGCCTAAGTGGAATTGGTAACGCAGGGCAGCGTCATTCCAGTTAGTATTAGCACTTCAGCATTTAAACTCAGAGACATAGTCCTCCACTGCCCTATGACCCTGCTGAAGAACATGAAGAGCTGCTTCCGCTGATGCGGATCACTGACGATCATCATATAGCTGGGCCATGGAGTCAAAGAAGATACTTAAGGTAGATAGTTTGGCGTACTCTTTCTCTAGTAGGTGGTGAGCCCATGCCTGTGGTTCCCCTTGCAGCAGGGATATCACAAATCCTACTTTGGTTGTCTCTAGTGAAAATATGCGTGGTAGTAAGGCAAAATATAATTCACATGGGTTACGAAAAGCCCGGAACTTACTGCGGTCACTGGAAAACCTCTCAGGTGTGGGTACTCTGGGTTCAGGTGGGAGCATCATCACAGCAGGAGTTCCCATGGTTATTGGTAGAGATGAGCGAATCGAAGTAGACGAAGTGGAATTTGTTTCGAATATTAGGAAAATTTCGATTCGCGTCGAATCCGAAAATAAGCAGACTTCGGATGCGCGAATCGAAATTTTTCCTAAAATGGCGGCGACATGTGCGGCGATGGAGCGGGGATGTCTGGGAAGGCGCGCAGACAAGGCGCGCTGACCCATAATGCATTCATTCATGACATGTGATCGCATTAGCCAATAAGCAGCCAGCCAGCCAGCACAGTGTAATGGTCGAGCTATAAATGGCGGCCATTTTAGAATTCTCCATTTGCCTCCAGTCATTCAACAGAGGCAGACCTGGCTGTATGCAGGGAGAGAGTTAGGGACAGAGAAACGTTAGTTAGGGCCACAGAATCGTTACTTAGGGCCATAGAAACGTTACATAGGGCCACAGAAACGTTTACTTAGGGCCACAGAATCGTTAGTTAGGGACACAGAAACGTTACTTAGGGACACAGAATTGTTACGCAGGGACAGACAGAATTGTTACTGAGGGATACAGAATTGTTACTGAGGGCCACAGAATCGTTACTTAGGGCCACAGAAACGTTACTTAGGGCCACAGAATTGTTACTTAGGGACAGACACAGAATTGTTACTGAGGGACACAGATTTGTTACTGAGGGCCACAGAATCGTTACTTAGGGACACAGAATTGTTACTTAGGGACAGACACAGAATTGTTACTGGGGGACACAGATTTGTTACTGAGGGCCACAGAATCGTTACTTAGGGCCACAGAAATGTTACTTAGGGCCACAGAATTGTTACTTAGGGACAGACACAGAATTGTTACTGAGGGCCACAGAAACGTTACTTAGGGCCACAGAATTGTTACTTAGGGACAGACACAGAATTGTTACTGAGGGACACAGATTTGTTACTGAGGGACACAGAATCGTTACTTAGGGCCACAGAATTGTTACTTAGGGACAGACACAGAATTGTTATTGAGGGACACAGAATTGTTACTGAGGGCCACAGAAACGTTACTGAGGGCCACAGAAACGTTACTTAGGGCCACAGAAACGTTACTTAGGGCCACAGAATTGTTACTTAGGGACAGACACAGAATTGTTACTGAGGGACACAGAATTGTTACTAAGGGCCACAGAAACGTTGCTTAGGGCCACAGAATCGTTACTTAGGGCCACAGAATCGTTACTTAGGGCCACAGAAACTTTACTTAGGGCCACAGAAACGTTACTTAGGGCCACAGAATTGTTACTTAGGGCCACAGAATTGTTACTTAGGGACAGACACAGAATTGTTATTGAGGGACACAGAATTGTTACTGAGGGCCACAGAACCGATACTTAGGGCCACAGAAACGTTACTTAGGGCCACAGAATTGTTACTTAGGGACAGACACAGAATTGTTATTGAGGGACACAGAATTGTTACTGAGGGCCACAGAAACGTTACTTAGGGCCACAGAAATGTTACTTAGGGCCACAGAATTGTTAATTAGGGACAGACACAGAATTGTTACTGAGGGACACAGAATTGTTACTGAGGGCCACAGAAATGTTACTTAGGGCCACAGAAACGTTACTTAGGGACACAGAATTGTTACTCAGGGACAGACACAGAATTCTTACTCAGGGACAGACACAGAATTGTTACTCAGGGACACAGAATTGTTACTAAGGGCCACAGAAACGTTACTTAGGGCCACAGAATCGTTACTTAGGGCCACAGAATCGTTACTTAGGGCCACAGAAACTTTACTTAGGGCCACAGAAACTTTACTTAGGGACACAGAATTGTTACTCAGGGACAGACAGAATTGTTACTTAGGGATACAGAATTGTTACTGAGGGCCACAGAATCGTTACTTAGGGCCACAGAAACGTTACTTAGGGCCACAGAATTGTTACTTAGGGACAGACACAGAATTGTTACTGAGGGCCACAGAATCGTTACTTAGGGCCACAGAATTGTTACTTAGGGACAGACACAGAATTGTTACTGAGGGACACAGATTTGTTACTGAGGGCCACAGAATCGTTACTTAGGGCCACAGAAACGTTACTTAGGGCCACAGAATTGTTACTTAGGGAAAGACACAGAATTGTTATTGAGGGACACAGACCTGTTACTGAGGGCCACAGAAACGTTACTTAGGGCCACAGAATCGTTACTTAGGGCCACAAAAACGTTACTTAGGGCCACAGAAACGTTACTTAGGGCCACAGAAACGTTACTTAGGGCAACAGAAACGTTACTTAGGGACACAGAATTGTTACACAGGGACAGACACAGAATTCTTACTCAGGGACAGACACAGAATTGTTACTCAGGGACACAGAATTGTTACTGAGGGACACAGAATTGTTACTGAGGGACACAGAATTGTTACTCAGGGACAGACACAGAATTGTTACTCAGGGACAGACACAGAATTGTTACTGAGGGACACAGAATTGTTACTGAGGGCCACAGAACTGTTACTTAGGGCCACAGAAAAGTTACTCAGGGACACAGAATTGTTACTCAGGGACAGACACAGAATTGTTACTCAGGGACAGACACAGAATTGTTACTGAGGGACACAGAATTGTTACTGAGGGCCACAGAAACGTTACTTATGGCAACAGAAACGTTACTTAGGGACACAGAATTGTTACTCAGGGACAGACACAGAATTGTTACTCAGGGACAGACACAGAATTGTTACTCAGGGACACAGAATTGTTACTCAGGGACACAGAATTGTTACTGAGGGACACAGAATTGTTACTGAGGGACACAGAATTGTTACTCAGGGACAGACACAGAATTGTTACTGAGGGACACAGAATTGTTACTGAGGGCCACAGAACTGTTACTGAGGGCCACAGAAACGTTACTCAGGGACACAGAAACGTTACTCAGGGACACAGAATTGTTACTCAGGGACAGACACAGAATTGTTACTCAGGGACAGACACAGAATTGTTACTGAGGGACACAGAATTGTTACTGAGGGACACAGAATTGTTACTGAGGGACACAGAACTGTTACTCAGGGACACAGAATTGTTAATCAGGGACAGACACAGAATTCTTACTCAGGGACAGACACAGAATTGTTACTCAGGGACACAGAATTGTTACTGAGGGACACAGATTTGTTACTGAGGGCCACAGAATCGTTACTTAGGGCCACAGAAACGTTACTTAGGGCCACAGAAACGTTACTTAGGGCAACAGAAACGTTACTTAGGGCAACAGAAACGTTACTTAGGGACACAGAATTGTTACTCAGGGACAGACACAGAATTCTTACTCAGGGACAGACACAGAATTGTTACTGAGGGACACAGAATTGTTACTGAGGGACACCGAATAGTTACTGAGGGACACAGAATTTTTACTCAGGGACAGACACAGAATTGTTACTCAGGGACAGACACAGAATTGTTACTGAGGGACACAGAATTGTTACTGAGGGCCACAGAACTGTTACTTAGGGCCACAGAAACGTTACTTAGGGCAACAGAAACGTTACTTAGGGACACAGAATTGTTACTCAGGGAAAGACACAGAATTCTTACTCAGGGACAGACACAGAATTGTTACTCAGGGACACAGAATTGTTACTCAGGGACACAGAATTGTTACTGAGGGACACAGAATTGTTACTGAGGGACACAGAATTGTTACTGAGGGCCACAGAATCGTTACTGAGGGACACAGAATTGTTACTGAGGGACACAGAATTGTTACTCAGGGACAGACACAGAATTGTTACTCAGGGACAGACACAGAATTGTTACTGAGGGACACAGAATTGTTACTGAGGGACACAGAATTGTTACTGAGGGACACAGAACTGTTACTTAGGGCCACAGAAACATTACTCAGGGACACAGAATTGTTAATCAGGGACAGACACAGAATTCTTACTCAGGGACAGACACAGAATTGTTACTCAGGGACACAGAATTGTTACTGAGGGACACAGAATTGTTACTGAGGGCCACAGAATCGTTACTTAGGGCCACAGAAACGTTACTTAGGGCCACAGAAACGTTACTTAGGGCAACAGAAACGTTACTTAGGGACACAGAATTGTTACTCAGGGACAGACACAGAATTCTTACTCAGGGACAGAAACAGAATTGTTACTCAGGGACACAGAATTGTTACTCAGGGACACAGAATTGTTACTGAGGGACACAGAATTGTTACTGAGGGACACAGAATTGTTACTCAGGGAAAGACACAGAATTGTTACTCAGGGACAGACACAGAATTGTTACTGAGGGACACAGAATTGTTACTGAGGGCCACAGAACTGTTACTGAGGGCCACAGAAACGTTACTCAGGGACACAGAATTGTTACTCAGGGACAGACACAGAATTGTTACTCAGGGACAGACACAGAATTTTTACTGAGGGACACAGAATTGTTACTGAGGGACACAGAATTGTTACTGAGGGACACAGAACTGTTACTTAGGGCCACAGAATCGTTACTTAGGGCCACAGAAACGTTACTTAGGGCCACAGAAACGTTACTTAGGGCAACAGAAACGTTACTTAGGGACACAGAATTGTTACTCAGGGACAGACACAGAATTCTTACTCAGGGACAGACACAGAATTGTTACTCAGGGACACAGAATTGTTACTGAGGGCCACAGAATCGTTACTTAGGGCCACAGAAAAGTTACTTAGGGCCACAGAAACGTTACTTAGGGCAACAGAAACGTTACTTAGGGACACAGAATTGTTACTCAGGGACAGACACAGAATTCTTACTCAGGGACAGACACAGAATTGTTACTGAGGGACACAGAATTGTTACTGAGGGACACAGAATTGTTACTGAGGGACACCGAATTGTTACTGAGGGACACAGAATTTTTACTCAGGGACAGACACAGAATTGTTACTCAGGGACAGACACAGAATTGTTACTGAGGGACACAGAATTGTTACTGAGGGCCACAGAACTGTTACTTAGGGCCACAGAAACGTTACTTATGGCCACAGAAACGTTACTTAGGGCCACAGAAACGTTACTTAGGGCAACAGAAACGTTACTTAGGGACACAGAATTGTTACTTAGGGACAGACACAGAATTGTTACTCAGGGACACAGAATTGTTACTGAGGGACACAGAATTGTTACTGAGGGACACAGAATTGTTACTGAGGGACACAGAATTGTTACTGAGGGACACAGAATCGTTACTGAGGGACACAGAATTGTTACTCAGGGACAGACACAGAATTGTTACTCAGGGACAGACACAGAATTGTTACTGAGGGACACAGAATTGTTACTGAGGGACACAGAATTGTTACTGAGGGACACAGAATTTTTACTGTGGGATACAGAACTGTTACTTAGGGCCACAGAAACATTACTCAGGGACACAGAATTGTTAATCAGGGACAGACACAGAATTGTTACTCAGGGACAGACACAGAATTGTTACTCAGGGACACAGAATTGTTACTGAGGGACACAGAATTGTTACTGAGGGCCACAGAATCGTTACTTAGGGCCACAGAAACGTTACTTAGGGCAACGGAAACGTTACTTAGGGACACAGAATTGTTACTCAGGGACAGACACAGAATTCTTACTCAGGGACAGACACAGAATTGTTACTCAGGGACACAGAATTGTTACTGAGGGACACAGAATTGTTATTGAGGGACACTGAATTGTTACTGAGGGACACAGAATTGTTACTCAGGGACAGACACAGAATTGTTACTAAGGGACACAGAATTGTTACTGAGGGACACAGAATTGTTACTGAGGGCCACAGAACTGTTACTTAGGGCCACAGAAACGTTACTCAGGGACACAGAATTGTTACTCAGGGACACAAAATCGTTGAATTAAAGAGTATGTCAGACAACATGCAGAGGAGTGGCAGAGGAGTGGCAGAGGAGGCAATGTTTTAGGAGCGAGCAGACGTGGCAGCAGAGGAAGGGGTCGAGGCAGCACTATTCGCAGCCAGAGGCCAGTGCTCCCGGTGTCATCCAGTACAGTGAGGAAGAGCTAACAGAGGGGGGTCAGGAACGGGGGGAGACATCCGCCTCTTCAGCAGCCAGGCGAAGAAGTAGTGGCGAGGAGAGTGGCTCGGTAGCCGGTCTAGAGACAGGTCTGTCTCCTGACCCACACGCAACCGAGGGGACTAGTAGTGAGGCAGAGACCCTAATTGATGATGATGAGGCTGATCGCACTTGGCAGCCTCGTCGTCATCAGGCTATTGCTTCCGCATCATCAGGAGAAGAGGGTGGCAGCTTGGCAGCGAGCAAAACAGTCGGTGGGTTGTCTCTATCGCCACACTCTGCCATGTGCCACTTTCAGGTCTCCTCACACACTGCTGGTGTGTTCCATTTTTTGTCATAGGGTGCTGGCAGATTACGGGCCTCCCATAGCTGCTGCCAGGCCCCTAATCTGCCATGGGCCCCTGTACCGCCTCCTCATGCTGCTGCCAGGTCCACAGTGTCTCATGCCATGTGCCACTTTCAGGTCTCCTCACACTGCTGGTGTGTTCCATTTTTTGTCATAGGGTGCTGGCAGATTACGGGCCTCCCATAGCTGCTGCCAGGCCCCTAATCTGCCATGGGCCCCTGTACCGCCTCCTCATGCTGCTGCCAGGTCCACAGTGTCTCATGCCATGTGCCACTTTCAGGTCTCCTCACACTGCTGGTGTGTTCAATTTTTTGTCATAGGGTGCTGGCAGATTACGGGCCTCCCATAGCTGCTGCCAGGCCCCTAATCTGCCATGGGCCCCTATACCGCCTCCTCATGCTGCTGCGAAGTCCAGAGTCTCTCATGGGTCCCTGTACGGCCTCCCATTGCTGCTGTCTCCATCGCCACACTCTGCCATGTGCCACTTTCAGGTCTCCTCACACACTGCTGGTGTGTTCCATTTTTTGACATAGGGTGCTGGCAGATTACGGGCCTCCCATAGCTGCTGCCAGGCCCCTAATCTGCCATGGGCCCCTATAGCGCCTCCTCATGCTGCTGCCAGGTCCAGAGTGTCTCATGGGTCCCTGTACGGCCTCCCATTGCTGCTGTCTCCATCGCCACACTCTGCCATGTGCCACTTTCAGGTCTCCTCACACTGCTGGTGTGTTCCATTTTTTGTCATAGGGTGCTGGCAGATTACGGGCCTCCCATAGCTGCTGCCAGGCCCCTAATCTGCCATGGGCCCCTTTACCGCCTCCTCATGCTGCTGCCAGGTCCACAGTGTCTCATGCCATGTGCCACTTTCAGGTCTCCTCACACTGCTGGTGTGTTCCATTTTTTGTCATAGGGTGCTGGCAGATTACGGGCCTCCCATAGCTGCTGCCAGGCCCCTAATCTTCCATGGGCCCCTATAGCGCCTCCTCATGCTGCTGCCAGGTCCAGAGTGTCTCATGGGTCCCTGTACGGCCTCCCATTGCTGCTGTCTCCATCACCACACTCTGCCATGTGCCACTTTCAGGTCTCCTCACACTGCTGGTGTGTTCCATTTTTTTCATAGGGTGCTGGCAGATTACGGGCCTCCCATAGCTGCTGCCAGGCCCCTAATCTTCCATGGGCCCCTGTACCGCCTCCTCATGCTGCTGCCAGGTCCACAGTGTCTCATGCCATGTGCCACTTTCAGGTCTCCTCACACTGCTGGTGTGTTCCATTTTTTGTCATAGGGTGCTGGCAGATTACGGGCCTCCCATAGCTGCTGCCAGGCCCCTAATCTGCCATGGGCCCCTATACCGCCTCCTCATGCTGCTGCGAAGTCCAGAGTCTCTCAAGGGTCCCTGTACGGCCTCCCATTGCTGCTGTCTCCATCGCCACACTCTGCCATGTGCCACTTTCAGTTCTCCTCACACTGCTGGTGTGTTCCATTTTTTGACATAGGGTGCTGGCAGATTACGGGCCTCCCATAGCTGCTGCCAGGCCCCTAATCTGCCATGGGCCCCTGTACCGCCTCCTCATGCTGCTGCCAGGTCCACAGTGTCTCATGCCATGTGCCACTTTCAGGTCTCCTCACACTGCTGGTGTGTTCCATTTTTTGTCATAGGGTGCTGGCAGATTACGGGCCTCCCATAGCTGCTGCCAGGCCCCTAATCTGCCATGGGCCCCTGTACCGCCTCCTCATGCTGCTGCCAGGTCCACAGTGTCTCATGCCATGTGCCACTTTCAGGTCTCCTCACACTGCTGGTGTGTTCAATTTTTTGTCATAGGGTGCTGACAGATTACGGGCCTCCCATAGCTGCTGCCAGGCCCCTAATCTGCCATGGGCCCCTATACCGCCTCCTCATGCTGCTGCGAAGTCCAGAGTCTCTCATGGGTCCCTGTACGGCCTCCCATTGCTGCTGTCTCCATCGCCACACTCTGCCATGTGCCACTTTCAGGTCTCCTCACACACTGCTGGTGTGTTCCATTTTTTGACATAGGGTGCTGGCAGATTACGGGCCTCCCATAGCTGCTGCCAGGCCCCTAATCTGCCATGGGCCCCTATAGCGCCTCCTCATGCTGCTGCCAGGTCCAGAGTGTCTCATGGGTCCCTGTACGGCCTCCCATTGCTGCTGTCTCCATCGCCACACTCTGCCATGTGCCACTTTCAGGTCTCCTCACACTGCTGGTGTGTTCCATTTTTTGTCATAGGGTGCTGGCAGATTACGGGCCTCCCATAGCTGCTGCCAGGCCCCTAATCTGCCATGGGCCCCTTTACCGCCTCCTCATGCTGCTGCCAGGTCCACAGTGTCTCATGCCATGTGCCACTTTCAGGTCTCCTCACACTGCTGGTGTGTTCCATTTTTTGTCATAGGGTGCTGGCAGATTACGGGCCTCCCATAGCTGCTGCCAGGCCCCTAATCTTCCATGAGCCCCTATAGCGCCTCCTCATGCTGCTGCCAGGTCCAGAGTGTCTCATGGGTCCCTGTACGGCCTCCCATTGCTGCTGTCTCCATCACCACACTCTGCCATGTGCCACTTTCAGGTCTCCTCACACTGCTGGTGTGTTCCATTTTTTTCATAGTGTGCTGGCAGATTACGGGCCTCCCATAGCTGCTGCCAGGCCCCTAATCTTCCATGGGCCCCTGTACCGCCTCCTCATGCTGCTGCCAGGTCCACAGTGTCTCATGCCATGTGCCACTTTCAGGTCTCCTCACACTGCTGGTGTGTTCCATTTTTTGTCATAGGGTGCTGGCAGATTACGGGCCTCCCATAGCTGCTGCCATGCCCCTAATCTGCCATGGGCCCCTATACCGCCTCCTCATGCTGCTGCAAAGTCCAGAGTCTCTCATGGGTCCCTGTACGGTCTCCCATTGCTGCTGTCTCCATCGCCACACTCTGCCATGTGCCACTTTCAGGTCTCCTCACACACTGCTGGTGCGTTCAATTTTTTTGACATAGGGTGCTGGCAGATTACGGGCCTCCCATAGCTGCTGCCAGGCCCCTAATCTGCCATGGGCCCCTATACCGCCTCCTCATGCTGCTGCGAAGTCCAGAGTCTCTCATGGGTCCCTGTACGGCCTCCCATTGCTGCTGTCTCCATCGCCACACTCTGCCATGTGCCACTTTCAGGTCTCCTCACACACTGCTGGTGCGTTCAATTTTTTTGACATAGGGTGCTGGCAGATTACGGGCCTCCCATAGCTTCTGCCAGGCCCCTAATCTGCCATGGGCCCCTATACCGCCTCCTCATGCTGCTGCGAAGTCCAGAGTCTCTCATGGGTCCCTGTACGGCCTCCCATTGCTGCTGCCAGGTCCACAGTGTCTCATGTCATGTGCCACTTTCAGGTCTCCTCACACTGCTGGTGTGTTCAATTTTTTGTCATAGGGTGCTGGCAGATTACGGGCCTCCCATAGCTGCTGCCAGGCCCCTAATCTGCCATGGGCCCCTATACCGCCTCCTCATGCTGCTGCGAAGTCCAGAGTCTCTCATGGGTCCCTTTACGGCCTCCCATTGCTGCTGTCTCCATCGCCACACTCTGCCATGTGCCACTTTCAGGTCTCCTCACACTGCTGGTGTGTTCCATTTTTTGTCATAGGGTGCTGGCAGATTACGGGCCTCCCATAGCTGCTGCCAGGCCCCTAATCTGCCATGGGCCCCTGTACCACCTCCTCATGCTGCTTTCAGGTCCACAGTGTCTCATGCCATGTGCCACTTTCAGGTCTCCTCACACACTGCTGGTGTGTTCAATTTTTTGTCATAGGGTGCTGGCAGATTACGGGCCTCCCATAGCTGCTGCCAGGCCCCTAATCTGCCATGGGCCCCTATACCGCCTCCTCATGCTGCTGCAAAGTCCAGAGTCTCTCATGGGTCCCTGTACGGCCTCCCATTGCTGCTGTCTCCATCGCCACACTCTGCCATGTGCCACTTTCAGGTCTCCTCACACACTGCTGGTGTGTTCAATTTTTTTGACATAGGGTGCTGGCAGATTACGGGCCTCCCATAGCTTCTGCCAGGCCCCTAATCTGCCATGGGCCCCTATACCGCCTCCTCATGCTGCTGCAAAGTCCAGAGTCTCTCATGGGTCCCTGTATGGCCTCCCATTGCTGCTGTCTCCATCGCCACACTCTGCCATGTGCCACTTTCAGGTCTCCTCACACACTGCTGGTGTGTTCCATTTTTTGACATAGGGTGCTGGCAGATTACGGGCCTCCCATAGCTGCTGCCAGGCCCCTAATCTGCCATGGGCCCCTATAGCGCCTCCTCATGCTGCTGCCAGGTCCAGAGTCTCTCATGGGTCCCTGTACGGCCTCCCATTGCTGCTGTCTCCATCGCCACACTCTGCCATGTGCCACTTTCAGGTCTCCTCACACACTGCTGGTGTGTTGAATTTTTTGACATAGGGTGCTGGCAGATTACGGGCCTCCCATTGCTGCTGCCAGGCCCTTAATCTGCCATGGGCCCCCGTACCGACTCCTCATGCTGTGACGTTGCAACAAGGTGGAATTCAACCCTACATATGTTAGACCGCCTTTACGAACAGCAAAAGGCCATCACAGATTTCCTGATGTTAAAAGCGGATAAAGGTACTCCCTGTGTAACTTAGATGTCAGCCATTGGCAGCTCATGCGTGACACCTGCGCTTTCTCAGGCCCTTTGAGGAGGCCACGCTATTCGTGAGTCGGCAGGACTATGGGATGAACGACGTCATTCCTCTGTTGCACGTCCTGGAACAAATGCTGTTAACAATGGCTGGTCAGGGTGCGGTAGACGTGGCGCACAGATCTCAACGCCACATGACCCCTGTGGGGGCAGGACAGGAAGAAGAGGAGGAGGTAGAGGAGGACATTGGTGCTCAGGAATTATTGAGTGAAATGGGTGGTTTTTCCACTCAGCGGACAGGAGTGGAGGAGCAGGAGCATCTGGTAGAGGAGGAGGAAGAGGAGACAGAGGACCCAGACGCACCGTGGCAGTATGCTGTGGAGATGGAGGCAGGGAGTCCCTCGCATTCCTTGGCACAAATGGCCCATAGCATGCTCGCTTGCTTGCGTACCGACAGCCGAATAATAACCATCAGACAGAGGGATGACTTTTGGCTGTCCACCTTGTTGGACCCTCGCTACCGTTCAAAAATGGTGGCCTTTTTCACACCTGCTGAGAGGGAGGCCAAAATAACGTACTATAAAAACCACCTATGTAGTCAGCTGGTCTCTGCCTGTCTGCGCCAACGTCCATCCTCAGACACTGTGGGCCCTGTGCGCTCGCGTTCCGCTGCCTTGGCAGCAGGGGAGGGGTGGGGTGGTAGGAGCAGTGGCAGCTCCACCAGCAGCAGCTGCCTCAGTCTGCAGTCGATGATGAGTAGCTTTCTTCACCAGCGCAGTGAGGAAACTACTAACCAGCCGCAGCAGCAGCAGCATCAGGTGGACCTGGAGCAGGACCTCAAACAACAGGCTTAGGCCTACTTGGACAGCACCCTGCCAACCGAGGTAGACAATCCCCTTGACTACTGGGCAACGAAACTTGACCTTTGGCCCCAACTAGCTGAATTTGCCCTTGAAAGGCTGTCATGCACGGCCAGTAGCGTGGCATCGGAGCGCGTGTTTAGTGCGGCAGGAGGTATTGCAACTCCGCGGAGGACACGACTGTCCACCCAAAGTGTGGAGAGACTCACGTTTGTGAAAATGAATCAGGCGTGGATTAGTCTGGATTTCAAACCACCAGTTCCTGACACAACTGACTAAATCCGCCATGAATCATGCCCCAAACATGTGCCACTTTCAGGTCTCCTCACACTGCTGGTGTGTTCCATTTTTTGTCATAGGGTGCTGGCAGATTACGGGCCTCCCATAGCTGCTGCCAGGCCCCTAATCTGCCATGGGCCCCTATACCGCCTCCTCATGCTGCTGCCAAGTCCAGAGTCTCTCATGGGTCCCTGTACGGCCTCCCATTGCTGCTGTCTCCATCGCCACACTCTGCCATGTGCCACTTTCAGGTCTTCTCACACTGCTGGTGTGTTCCATTTTTTGTCATAGGGTTCTGGCAGATTACGGGCCTCCCATAGCTGCTGCCAGGCCCCTAATCTGCCATGGGCCCCTATAGCGCCTCCTCATGCTGCTGCCAGGTCCAGAGTCTCTCATGGGTCCCTGTACCGCCTCCCCATGCTGCTGCCAGGTCCAGAGTGTGTCATGGGTCCCTGTACGGCCTCCAATTGCTGCTGCCAGGCCCGTAATCTGCCATGGGCCCCCGTACCAACTCCTCATGCTGCTGCCAGTCCCGTAATCTGTCATGGGCCCCTGTACCACCTCCTCATGCTGCTGCCAGGTCCAGAGTGTGTCATGGGTCCCTGTACGGCCTCCCATTGCTGCTGTCTCCATCTCCACACTCTGCCATGTGCCACTTTCAGGTCTCCTCACACTGCTGGTGGTTTCCATTTTTGTCATAGGGTGCTGTATGGCCTCCCATTGCTGCTGCCTCTACCGCCACACTGTGGCTCCACACTCTGGTTTTGGCCCCGTGACTTCCCAAATGAGTGAAGTGTGCGGTGATTCTAAGATCGACGGCACTCATCTGCATGTCATACTGACTGTCAGTATTATTTCTCTTCCCCAGCAGACTCCAAGGGCATTTAAATTAAAGGTACAGTGTTCTGCACTAATATAAAGGCTCTCTGAAGCCTAGAAACACCCTTTTATAAGTTAAATTCGCAGCGAATATATTCGACTCGAATCGAAATTTTTCCACGAATTCGCCGAATCAGTCGAATTGAATTTTTGAATACTTCGCTAATCTCTAGTTATTGGAGTAGCCCCTGGAACAGGTGCAGATGTGGCTATGGCCAAGGTTGCTGGACCAGGTAGGGTCTGCAGGCGATTCTCCAGTCAGTTATACCCTTCTTGCAGAGTCTTGACAGCTTGCGTTAGTGCTGCAATATGGTGGCATATATCATCTAGAGGATGAGGCTCCAACATGGCCTTCTGGTACTGTCACGTAAGGTAAGCCTGACGTGGAGGTGAGGGCGTCCTCTTGCGGTTCCTGCTCAGTGCGCATGATAGAGTAGACAGGGAACACAAGATCCAGGAGTAGCATGAGTGCCAGGTATGTCTGTGCTGTCAGCTGACGGTACATTGTTGGGATGAACAGGATGCAGGTGAGCTGCAGATGCAGGTCAGCGGAAGATGCAGGTAGCAGGAGCAGTGTCAGGAAGGGTTAGGCAATACTGCAGATAAAAAGGCACAAGCTGAGGAAGAAGCAGAGTCAGACAAGCTGGGTCAAGCAGGCAGAGAGTAGTCAGAGTCAAGCTGGGTTGGTGCGGGTGGAGTTCAAACGAGGTCAGGACAGATCAGGTAAGCAACGGAATCAGAGTACACAAACAGCAGACGAGGGGATTGGGAAGACCTGAAGGCAGTGTCTCTTAGTGCAGCATCAGTTTAAATAGCCCCCTAGAGCCTAACGGTGGGCACGCACATCTGCGCGCATGATTGCGTGCATGCACAGAGATCCGACTGCCAAGGATCTGACACTTGCTCATAACTGTGTGCCTATGCGAACTTTTCTTTCCCTTAGAGTGTGTGACTTGCTCTTGGTTTTTGTGTCCAGCCTTATATTACAGTTGGTGGTTGCCTTCAGGCCTTTTGCTGGGCTGGCTCCTTCCCTGCTTCCTGGATGTTCTCCCTAAGCGATGGTGGCACAGTGGAGATCATTCCTTCTAGAATCCTACCTTCAGGTGGGATCCCCTCCCTAGGGCCCTCTCCTAGGCTCCTCACTCCAGTTTCCTCTCAGTCCATCTTCCACCTGACACTGACCAGCTCCTAGGCTCTGTAATACTTAAGGGTTGCCCTGGTCATCATGCCCAGCCTCCTGCCGGGAGATTGGCCAAGGTCCCTCAAGCATGCAGATCTGAGCCTTCTCCCCTCCTCCGTCTCTCCTCCAGAAAGTTCTCAGGTTTCTGGAGAGGTGGGAGGGCTCCAGAAGTTCTGATCTTCAGAGCCTCCCTAGCTTGTCTTGAGGTGAACTCAGCTCACAGGCTGACTCATCCCAGGCTGCTACTCAGCCTCTACCTAACATCTCTACCTAACAAAAAACTGCCTAACTAACCTGGAGGATGTTACACACATATACAGTGCATCCAGAAAGTATTCACAGTGCTTAACTTTTGCCACATTTTGTTATGCTACAGCCTTACTCCAAAATTTATTACATTTGTTTTTTTTCCTCAACATTCTACAAACAATATCCCATAATGACAATGTGAAAGAAGTTTGTTTTGAAATCTTTGCAATTTATTAAAAAGAAAAAAACACACATGTACATAAGTACATGGGGCAGCACAATGGCTAAATGGTTAGCACTTCTGCCTGGCAGTACTAGGGTCATTTGTTTGAATCCCAGCCATGGCACCACCTGCCTGGAGTTTGCATGTTCTCCCTGTGCCTGTGTGGGTTTCCTCCAGCTATTCCGGATTCCTCCCACACTCCAAAGACATGCTGGTAGGTTAATTGGATCTTGTCTAAATTGACCCTAATATGTGTATGTATGAATGTAAGTTAGGGACCTTAGATTGTACACCCCTTGAGGGTTAGGGACTGATGTGAATGTACAATATATATGTGTAAAGCGCTGCGTAAATTGACATCGCTATATAAGTACCGGAAATAAATAAATAAGTATTCACAGCCTTTGCCATGACACTCAAAATTGAACTCTGGTGCATCATGTTTCCACTGATCATCCTTGAGATGTTTCCACAACTTGATTGGAGTCCTCATGTGGGAAATTCAGTTGATTGGACATGATTAGGAAAGGCATAAACCTTTCTATATAAGGTCCCACAGTTAACAGTGCATGTCAGAGCACAAACCAAGCCATGAGGTCCAAGGAATTGTCCATAGACCTCCAAGACAGGATTGTATCAAGGCACAGATCTGGGGAAGGGTACAGAAAAATGTCTGCAGCATTGAAGGTCCAAATGAGCACAGTGGCCTCCATCATCCATAAATGGAAGAAGTTTGGAACCACCAGAAATCTTCCTAGAGCGGGCCACCCTGACAAACTGAGCGATCGAGGGATAAGGGCCTTAGCCAAGAAGGTAACCAAGCACCCGATGGTCACTCTGAAAGAGCTCCAGCATTTCTCTGTGGAGAGAGGAGAACCTTCCAGAAGAACAACCATCTCTGCAGCACTCCACCAAACAGGACTGTATGGTATAATGGCCAGACGGAAGCCACTCCTCAGTAAAAGGAAAATGGCAGCCCACCTGGAGTTTGCCAAAAGGCACCTGAGGGACTCTCAGATCATGAGAAACAAAACTCACTGGTCTGCTGAAACAAAGATTGAACTCTTTGGCCTGAATGCCAAGCGTCATGTCTGGAGGAAACCAGGCACCGCTCACCACCTGGCCAATACATCCTTACAGTGAAGCATGGTAGTGGCAGCTGTGGGGATGTTTTTCAGTGGCAGGAACTGGGAGACTAATCAGAATCGAAGAAAAGATGAATGTAGCAATGTACAGAGACATCTTTGATGAAAACCTGTTCCAGAGTGCTCTGGACCTTAGAGTGGGGTGACGGTTCATCTTTCAACAGGAAAGCAACTCTAAGCACACAGGCCACATGACAAAGGAGTGGTTACAGGCCAACTCTGTAAATTTCCTGGAGTGGCCTAGCCAGAGCCCAGACTTGAACCTGATTGAACATCTCTGGATAGATCTGAAAATGGCTGTGCACCGAAGCTCTCCATCCAACCTGATGGATCTTGACAGGTACTGCAAAGAAGAATGGGAGAAATAGCCCAAGCTTGTAGCATCATACTCAAAACAACTTGAGGCTGTAATTGGTGCTAAAGGTGCTTCAACAAAGTATTGAGCAAAGGCTGTGTTTTTTTATTTTTAATAAATTGCAAAGATTTCAAAACAAACTTCTTTCACATTTTCATTATGGGATATTGTTTGTAGAATGTTGAGGGAAAAAAATGAATTTAATCAATTTTGGAATAAGGCTGTAACATAACAAAACGAGGCAAAAGTTAAGCGCTGTGAATACTTTCTTGATGCCCTGTAGATCCGAAAAATGCAATCAGATATATGGATAACTTCCAGGGTAGAGGATCACCCCAGAATCAAGAGTGATCCAGTTATGGAAAGCAGAAATTGGAAAGAAGCACACCGATGTGTTTATACAAATGTAAAATAATGTAATTCATAGCAGATGCTATGGCCACAGTCAGTTAAGTCAAAGGACAAATTCAATCAAAAAGCAATTGGCATGGCCAACCAACAGACCCGGCATTAAAGATTATATAGTTAGTATTGTATGAGCCTACACTGTAACCTCTTGTCAGTAGACCATTTATTTGACACGCCTGTATTAACTCCTAAGTAACACAAAAAGCAATCTGTTGTTATTAGTCAATAGTTGACTACTTTAAAGTAATCAGCGTAAGGATTATAATAGGCTTTTTGTTTAAAATGCAAAAAAAAAAAGACATTCACTTAGCAAAAAATCCAATAGGAACAATGTAGTGTATGTGTGAAAACCAGCATGACTAAGGGCAGCCATTTTTTCATGTGTTATTCTAGAAGTTCTCAGTTGAAATTCACAGAATGTAGACCTAAAGGGTCACCTTTTATAACATGTTACACCTGTTTTTAGGGTGTAGTCCCCATCGTGACAGCAGGCCAGGGATTTCTCCATGCACCTGCTGTCACAATTTAAAAATGATGCGACAGTGCAGGGCTTCGCTGTGATCTGAAGATTGTGAGTGCAATGCTTTGCAGGCTCCCAATGAAAAAAAAAATAATAAATGCACATTTTTACCCTGTAAAAAGATGTGAATTTACTATTTTGTTTTACAGTGAACTTATCCTTTAAATAAAATTTAATCATGGGTACCAACACATCGTTAAAGGGCATGCATAATGTTTTTGTGTATATTCTCTTTTCTTTGTTCATTATTTTCAAGACTAAGACATGGAAGACATTTCCATTTTCCTTTTTGCCCATATTCTGTATTAATCATTATGTTCTTAAGAAAGTAGGATTATGTTAGTTTCACATCATGCAGAATGCTAGTTATCCTAGATCAGCTATTTGAGAGTTATTACTGGAAAAATGGTAAATGAGTGTGCAGATAGCTAGCAGGATCCCAGTTATACAATATAATGCGTCTGCTGAACTGATATACCTTGGGAAATAGGTTCATTTTGTCTGATTTTGGGGGTATCATTTCAAAGCTTGTAGTGCTGAAAATGAAAATATCCCATAGTAATCTGTCCAGTGAAAATAGGAATGGGATTACAAGAAAGGACAGACAGATTCTGATGGACGTATAGTAATCTGTTTCTAACAAAGATAAGCAGTTTTCTCAAGTGCTTGAACTAGTTGGTGCTAAATACATCCCAGGAGTCTCAGTAAACTAATGGATAAGATGGTTTCTCACCAGAAGGGACTTCCCTTCAACTCCTGTGCTGGCAACAATCTTACCATTTTAAATTTCTTGTCCAGAATAATGGTCATTAAGACATGGTCACCAAGACATTGGTTCGCCAGTGTAATACACAAAAATATATTTATATTCCATACAGAAAGGATGTATCACTGGATTATCTTGCAATTTCTTTTACATTTACAAAATTCCAAAAATGACAATGGACTCTAAGACACTGTAGGGGTGAATTTCCTTAACAGTGACACAATATGAAATTGAAGTGGCTTCTAGAAATGGGTTGACTAAAATACTCTTTAACTATATATTAAAAATATATAATCTGGTGCAACTTTCTTTCTTTTTGGACCATAATAAAAGCAGTATTAAAACCCAAACAAAAAATGTAATATTTTGCAGCTTACCAATTATTAGATACTGTGGCTGCATTAGTTTTATTTCTTAAGGCTTTTTCCTTCTGTTTTCACCTGGTGATCTGGCTAGTAACACACCTCTTGCATTACAGTGCCGCCACTCTGGATGAAAGAGCACAGGGGCACACTTTAACAGCAACATAATTAGTCTGGGGGAATGAGACTGTAAGATGTACTAGCAGATTTTAATAATTTAAAAGCAGTTGCAGAAAACAGTTATTTTCTTTTGACATTAAGGTTTACATAAATAAATAAAAGCTGATCATTGTAAGCACCCCTGTCTGTGCTAAATGGTTTATTTCCTCCCTGTAACTGATAAATCTGCAAGAGAGAATGTTCTTTTGAAAAACAACACACTTACTGGCTGGATCACCAGATGAAAATAGAAGAAAGAAAGTCTAAAAAAGAAATCTAATGCAGCCATCACATCTAAGAACTTGTAAGCTGCAACATAAAAAATATTTGCTTGTGGGTTTAATACTGCTTTAAGTGGTGGATCAGAGCTTCCTTAAATTGTTATTTTATATGCTTTGTTCGAGGTTGTTCAATTACTACAACCAGCAAACTAAAGACTAGAAGAACTTTAATTTCCCACAAACAATATATAGAATATGTGGTATGGATATTGTATGTGTACATAAATTGATAATGGCACATACAGCCCAGCTAGCATCAAGTTGCTATCAATCAAGAGTAGTTCCTCACTCAGTAAAGTGGCTCTGCAGGGACTTAATAATAGGCAAGCTGAAGACTCCTGAGCTGGTAGGCTTTCCTGTTGATCTCCTTTGCTGAGTGCAGAGTTATACACAGCAATACACATCATGGGAGTTGATTGGGAATTATATAGAAACATACACGAAAACCAGCAGGAAAATATAAAAAAATTGCATAAAAACTATATACTGTATATATATTATATACAGGGTTTTTTTTCAGTGGGAACACAGGGAACACACTTCTGGCACCTCCAGCACTAAATGTATGTAATGTCAGGGGGTTCTGGAGGGTCTGTTGATGCTGTCTGCTGGGGGATCTATTGTGGCTGGGTGGAATCTATTGTTGCTATGGGGGTCTTATGTTGCTGGGGGTCAATTGTTGCTGGCAGGGATCTACTGTTGAGAGAGGGGTCTAATCTTACTGGCAGCTGGAGGTCCTATTAATGCTGGCTGCTGGGGAGTCTTTTGTTGCTAGTGAGTGCTTATTGTTGCTGGGGTGGATCCATTGTTGCCTCAGGTGTATCTTGTTGTATGGGAGGTCTGTTGTTGCTGGGGGGGTCTACTGTTCCTGGGGATCTATTTTTGCTGGGGTGGGATATCTTTTGTTGCTGGGGTGGGGGGTCTATTGTTGCTAGCGATCTATTGTTGCTGGGGTGGTCTATTGTTGCTATCTACGGGTGATCTATTTTACTGCTTTTCTTGTTATCACTAACAAATTGTATATACAGTTAGGTCCATATATATTTGGATACAATGTTTCATACTTTTGGCTCTGTATGCCACCAGAATAAATTAAAACAAAACAATCCAAATTAATTTGAAGTGCAGACTTTCAGCTTTAATTCAAGGGGTATATGAACTACAAATTTTAGGAACTGCAACCATTTTTATACACAGTCCCTCCATTTTCAGGGGCTCAAATTTAATTAGACAAAAGAATATAATCATAAATAAAATATTAATTTGTAATATTTTGTTGAGAATCCTTTACTGGCAATGACTGCCTGAAGTCTGGAACCCATGGACATTACCAAAGACTGGGTTTCCTCCTTTCTGATGCTTTGCCAGGCTCTAACTGCAGCTGCCTTCAGTTGTTCTTTGTTTATGGGTCTTTCTGCCTTTAGTTTTGCCTTTAGCAAGTGAAATGCATGCTCATTATGGTTGAGATCAGGTGATTGATTCAGGCATTGCAGAATATTCCACTTCTTTTCCTTCAAAAGCTCCTGTGTTGCTTTTGCAGTGTATTTTGGATCATTGTCTATCTGTACTGTGAAGCGCCATCCAATCAACTTTGCTGCATTTGGCTGAATCTGGGATGACAGTATATCTCTAAACATTGCAGAATTCATCCAGCTGTTTCTGTCTTCTGTCACATCATCAATAAACACCAATGACCCAGTGCCACTGGAAGCTATGCATGCCCATGCCATCACACCATGTTTTACAGATGACGTTGTGTGCTTTGGATCATGAGCTGTTCAAAGCCTTCTCCACACTTTTTTCTTCTCGTCATTCTGGTACAGATTAATCTTAGTTTGATTTGTCCAAAGAATGTTTTTGCAGAACTGGTCTGGCTTTTTTTTCAAAGTCTAATCTGGCTTTTCTATTCTTCAGGCTTATGAATGGTTTGCACCTTGTGGTGAACCCTCTGTATTTGCTCTTATGAAGTCTTCTCTTGATTGTAGACTTTATCAAAGATGCGCCCACCTCCTGGAGAGTGTCCTTCACTTGTCTGGATGTTGTGAATGTTTTTTTCTTTACTATAGAGAGGATCCTGTGATCATCCACCACTATTTTCTTCCATGTACATCCATGCATTTTTATGTTGCTGAGCTCACCAGTGAGTTCTTATTTCCTCAGAATGTACCAAACTGTTGATTTGGCCACTCCTAATGTTTCATTTTTGAAGCCTTACAATGACCTGTTTCCCTTGCATGGACAGATCTTTTGAACACATGATGTAGGTTCACAGCAATAGATTCCAAATGCAAACACCACACTTAGAATCAACTCCACACCTTTTACCTACTTAATTGGTGAAGATATAACGAAGAAGTAGCCCACACCTGGCCATGAAACAGCTTTTGATTCAATTGTCCAATTACTTTTGGTTCCTTAAAAAGGGGGGTGGCTGTTCTTAACCTCCCTAGCGGTCTGAATTCGTCAGTATTTCTGTGCTCAAAGCGGTACATTTTTTTGCATGGAAATATGTTGTTTTTTTATTCTAGGCCTGTAATTCTTAGGAATAACTCACTGAAATCTGTCCGAACAAGAGTCTAGTAAACATCCCGGGTATGATAAAATTTTAAACACAAAATCATAAATTATAATATAATAAATAATCATAAAAAATAACAATATAATAATAATACATTTAATTCAATAATGTAATCAAACCAAAAACACTGAAATTTGAAACAGAGCGCCAAGTTTACACATCACTGAGCAAAATCGCAAAATCGTTTTCAGTGTCTGATGATGAATTTCCCCACAAATCATTATCACTCAGTTCTGCAAGTGGTTCTAATTTACTATCTCTGTTCTCTAGCTGGTCTAAAACCGCTTTTGACGTAAAGGGACACTTTTTGGATGCCATGGACTTTTCTCAGTTTCCAGGCAGAAAGAATGGTAAAAATGCAGGCAGGGCACAGGACAAAGCAGTAGGGACAAAATGTATGTGAAATGGTTTGATACTGTAATGTTATATGATGTGATTTTAGTGTATTTAGTGAATGTCACTTATAAATGTTTTGAATTTCCCGCCGGTTCCGTTCCCCGTGCATCCCGTACGTTCCGACGCTGCCAGGGAATAGAACCCGGAAGATGGATGCCGGCATCGGCCGGAGGAGATGGCCGGGAATGCTGCAGGGGGAACATTGCGGGAGCGAAGGACAAGGTAAGTGCAGGAGGGATCCCGGAGCAACGCTGCAGGGTAATCCTGAGTGTAGCTCGGGGTTACCGCTTTTGGTACTGAAACTTTACCCCGATCTACACTTGGGAATATTGCTAGGGGGGTTAAGAGCTGTGATTCCTAAACTCTTCCTCCAATTTGGATGTACATACCTTCAAATTAAACCTGAGAGTCTACACTATCAGCCCATTTCCATTATATAACTATAGCTTGAATATGTTTTGGTAAATACCTGAAAAAACTTAAATTGTCTGTGTCCAAATATATACTGTATGGACCTAACTGTAAGTTAATTAGAACCACACAATTATACTTGGTTCTAGGTTCTTTAAAAAGGTGGTGCTGGGAAGTGAAGAGGGAGTGGAGACCAGGGGTTACTCAGAAGGGGGAAGTACCTGCACCTATTCTTTGAGAAAAAAAAGCCCTGGTTATATATACATGTAACACAGGATTCACATGTGTATTTCACGTGTGTATTAAATCTATTCCATCACTACTAGTTTGGATTTGGTCCAAACTGTGTCAAGTTGGAACACAGAGGTTCCATGTATTGATGGAACAATGAGCCATGTGGCCATATTAGGTCAATGCAGGGGCGGGCTGACCATTGGGGAACTCGGGCACTGCCCGAGGGCCGGGCTCAGTAGGGGGCCCCATGAGATGTCCCTGGTACCTTTCATAGGCTTTTATGGGTGTGGTTTGAGTGTGGGCGAGGACACAGGGGCCCCATGATCCCCTATTGCCCGGGGGCCCCATGAATTGTCAGTCCGCCCTTGGGTCAATGATGTCACGAGCACCCACCCTCCTCCGTTTTGTGCAGCTTCTGGTTTGGGGATTTCTTACCCACAGCTCATTGGGCTGGCAGGAATGCAATTATGTGACAGTTTCCTGAGGGTTTGGGTGATCTGGGTTTGGTCCCAAGTTCACATCCAAACTACTACTTGTTTGAGTTATTTAAATATACTGTATATAGTATATTGTACTGTATAATATATAATACAAAATGGAAGAACAGTTCACAGTAACTAGGTGTATTATGTTTTGGTTACTGAGATTTTGAAAGAACTGTTCTGCTCCTCATACCCTGAAAAGAACATGCTTCCAGTGTCATCAGGACATGATAGGTGTTGCATGCAAATTGACCTTTACACTGGCCAAACCTAAGTGTATATACAATATGTAATATTTTTCTATTCACGCATCCTGTGTGGTAATTCATAGTGATAGCGTATCATGAAAAAAGCTGACTTTCTAAAGTGTGATGGTTTTGGTAGTAAACATGGTAAAAAAAAAAAAAAAGTAAGTTTGCTAACCAACCAAAGGAAGGGCAGTAGGGTCAGTATTTTGAAGGGTGAGGTGGAAGAGGGTGGTAGAAAAGGGAGATTAACCAGTCTAGTGAGATAACTGGTAAATAGCTTGTAAACAAACAAGAGAAACAAACCAGAACAATGAGATCAGATTACAGTAGGAAAACACTATATAAATAAAAAAAAAAATATATATATATATATATATATATATATACACACACACACACACACACACACACACACACACGTCATCAACCTTGAGGTTCCATGCACACTAGCACTGGTTTAAGCTCCTAGAAGCTGTTATTAGTATTTTTCATTCTACTCAGAAGCTAAATAGTGTTATCCTATGTGTCCATAAACACTACTTTAGGTTACTTGCATTTTTTGAGCTTCAGCGTCTAGGAGCAGAAATAATGTTTTTTTGTAGCGTTTTTCCAGTAACAAAAAACTCTAAACACTGCTAAATGCTACTAAAATGCTACACAGCTTTTTTATAGCTTTTTTCCTCAACATGTACTGTAAAACGATAATAAAAATGCTACTAAAAATGCGATTACAAAAAAAGCTTACAAAAAACATTAATGTGCATGGAGCCTTAACTGTACAATTTGGATGCTACAGCCACACAGACCAGAGTGAGATAGGTTTTTGTTTGTTAAGTTTTTAGAAGCCAGAAGTTTCTCCAATTCACATTGGTAGCTGAGATCCCCAAGAGTATCTAATATTCTGGGCTGAAAAGATTTAGTTGAAGTTCATCTGTCATTGTGAAATATATTTTTATAGTTCTTTAAAATGAAGCCATAATGATTTTAGGTCAATTTATTTTAATATTTTCAATGTTTTTATATTTTAACTAATTTATTTATTGTTTTTTTTTTTGTTTTGCTATGCACAGTATTTAACATATTTGTTTTACAAATAAACATTAATTACAGAGCACACCCATAACATATGATTATTGAGTATTGGTTGTCAAAAGAGAGATCATAATGGCAAGTTGGCAAACATTTTCTTTCAGAATCTCTCTGTCTAAAGATGGCCATACACTGGTCTAAACACGGATGAATTCTGATTGGTGTGTGGCTATTCCCACTTGACAGAGGTTAATAGTTTGTTCTAATTTTGTCGAAGGGACATACTTGAAAATTTTCTTGATTATTAGCTTTAGCCAATTGGTCAGCTGATGTCTCTGCCAGAATACAATGTACTTATGAGGTGTATGGAGGAATCTGTCAGTTTTTATTTCTTTTTTGTTTTACTTATCCTGCTGGCTGAATAAAAACAAACAGAGTGTATGGCCAGCCAGGGGCGGACTGACAACTCATGGGGCCCCGGGCAATAGGGGATCATGGGGCACCTGTGTCCTTGCCCAAACTCAAAAAAGTCTATGAAAAAGGTACCAGGGGCATCTCATGGGGCCCCATACTGACCGCGGGCCCTCGGGCAGTGCCCGAGTTTCCAAATGTTCAGTCCGCCCCCGTGGCCAGCTTAAACTGAAATTCCAACGTAATTTTCCCTTCCCCCCTCTTAACACCTATGCTTACTAAACTATATAGGAAAGATGCATATACTTACCCATTTTCAGCTTGCTCCAGTCTGGTCATGTGATCTCTCCTATGTCAGCCAGCGGTGCTGCAGGAGAGAGGAGCGAGTGTTCTGACAATGGCTGGTAAAGCCTATAGCAGTGACTTCACCCATAGGCTTCAATGGCCCATCCATCGTCAGCCATCCCTTCTCTCCCCCCGCAGTCATGCTGGCTTACACAGGGGAGTGGGATTACATGAATGGACCAGAGCAGCCTGAAAATAGGTAAGTGTATACATCTCTCTTACTTTAGGTTAGTAAGTATAGGTGTTAGGAGGGATGGGGGGGCAGTTTTAAGAATAGTTCATGTTAAGCCAGATTTCCACTTTAAGTGAAACTCTATATAAACTTCTGAAAAAAACAGGCAAAGAGAGGAGGTAGAATTTTCTATTGTACTTTACTCAGTTTTTAGAATAAACTGGAACTTATTCAGCTCTATAAGCTTTTTATTTCAGTAAAGCAGCCAATAATAGCCTGGAAGACGTGAAAAGGAACCTGGAAGTACACCAGCTGGCTTACATAAATATGAAACATTTACATGCAATATTTCATATTTACCTGGAAAAAAATATATTTTAAGATTTTTTTCTTTCTAAACACAAAATAAAGAGAACCATATATGTAAAAAGGAATACTTTTCTTTAAACACTTGCTAATAGAGTATACAAGATGACTATATCAATCTATTGCGATATGCTGTCTACTCTATTCTGCTAATGCCAATGCATCACCTTCTGATATTATTCTGTACTTCTTAGCCCTGAGATGACTAGTAACAAAAAAAAAAAAAAAAGAGAGAAACACTGTTAGAAGGAAGTCTTTTGAACGTTCTCCATTGGTTTTATATGCAGTCCACTAGGGAACAATGATGGAAGTATGAGGGTCAAAGGGGTCTGAATAGTGCCTACTAAGGCTTCTGAGGTTCACTTACTGATGCTACCAATGTATTTCATAGAAAACCTCAGATGAGCAGAGGTCCAGAAAGTCCCAGTTGTGTCCCTTAATGCGTATGATGAGATCAGTGTAGAGAAAAGTTCATCTCATGGCTTGCAAAAAAGATACCTAAAAGGTTATATGTGGCCCCAGTTGTCTTGTTGGAAAATAAATGCCTTAACAAAGTTCACTTCCTTTCATCATGTGTGAATTTTCTGGTGTACAGCTACATTGATGTGTATCACAACAATACCCTATATATAAAATACAGGAGAATACAGCACGTAGAGGGATACAGTGGAAGATGATTTTTATGTAACAGGAACATTGGCTATCTGCAATTACTTCTAGGTACCAAAATCCTGGCTCCAATATATTTATCAAAAAGACACATTATACATCACAATCATAAATATTGCTTTCTTCTGACATCAATAAAATGCTGAGCAGCGCACAACAGAGATAGCAAGTTATTTATGAAGAAGCACTAGTTATCTTAATAAATAACCTCAATAAATTAGGCTGTATTAAAGGCACCCAGCCATACAACCACCATCATTTTTCATGCAGGGGCTCAACAGAGAGATAACAGGATATGTGAAATCTGAGATACCGAGAGAGAAATATCAGGACAATTCAGAAGTCTCTTTTGGTACAGCGTGGAAAATATCTGTAATTGAAAGTAATAACATAACACAATACTGAAAATAAATCACGGATGGTAAGATTTTGGAAAAGATATAACAGACTAAGTGAAACCTGAACAGTTTTTATCTTAAACGAGAAGTATCAATTTTCTGTACTTTGCGTTCTCGCGGTTAGCTAGCGCAGTTTCTAAAATGGAAGCCTTTGACTTTTGCATTGTTAAGCAATGACATAGACAGTATAAAAACCTTTTTGTAACATATACTGTGGCCCGGCAGATCACCCTGTATTGGACAACACATGTTTTTTTTGGTCTGAAAAGCAAGTCTCACAAGTACTAACATTGCATTGTGTTACAGAAAAGATTTATTGTTTTGCTGTTGTGTGGTATTTTAGTAAAGATGAACTCCATGCAGATATAAAATATATACAGATATACACTTCTCTGAATAAAACTTTAAATGTATTTTTTTAAATTCAAGCAGTGTAAATAGTAAAACTAAAACAAAAAATGTAGTATGCTGCAGTTTACCAATCCTTAGATGTGGTGGCTGCATTAGTTTTCTTTTTTTAGGCTTTTTTCCCCCCCTCTGTTTTCACCTTGTGATCTGTCCATTAACACATTTCCTGCATTAGGCTCCATGTACACGGGACATTTGGAATACACTTCTGAACGATGGAAACTGACTGCTGGAAAACGTTGGTTAAAAAACGTCTGTTTAGCTGTGTTTCCATACTGCGTTTATGCGTGTTTATGTGCGTTTGCACTTAGAAGCGTTTTTTAAAGATAACATCAGGAGACCTTCCAAAATGCCCAGAATGCACTGAAAACCAGTAAAAAATTAACTATTTCAGACATTTTGAGAGAAACAGAGAGCAGAAGCAGAGAGAGAGCAGTGTGTGTTGAGATTTCCTATCTTTTCTGGTTGTATTCACTATGGATCCCATCATGAGCATAATGCAGCACGTTCTACCATTTTTGCCTTCACGCAAAACCTGGAACTGGCTGCACTGGTGTACTAGTTCCATTTAAATACATGGAAGATGCTTTGCATGCATTTCTGATGATGAAAAAAGGCTCCGGACAGCATCTGGATATGGAACAGTTTTTTTTAACTGCTTCTAAATGCAAACACTTATAAATGCGGTTAACCGCGTTTACACGAGTTTACAAGTGTTTGGCGTTTGAAACGCTGATAAAATCTACTCCTGAACGCAAGTTTGGTGCGTTAAAAAACCGACTGTAAACTCAACTGCCTGTAAATGACTGTAAACGACTATGTGTACATGAACACATAGGAAAACATTAGGGAGAGTTCAGGGGCTGCTGAAAAAAATGCAGAAAAGCTCCTAAACGTCACTTTATCAGCTGCAGTGTACATGGACCCTTATGCCAGCCATAGACGGGTCAAAAATTGGCCGATTTTTCAGCCACTAAAAAAATCAGCTGATTTTTCGGCCAATAAAAAAAAAAAAAAAAAAAAAAAAAAAAAAAAAAAAAAAATCGGCCGATTGTTGCACTGTTAGTGGGTTAATTGGTTGCCTGTTTTTCGGGTTTTTTTGCACATTTTTTTTTATCGGTCATGTTGGAAAATTTGCGGCCGATTTTGACGATCAGCTGATTTTCCAGGCAATGATGCAAGAAGAATTCCAGTCCGCTATTATATTTTATATGAAAGTTTTGCGGTTGCAACAAATGTATCCATTTGAATCCAAATAAAAACATCTGTATTCATATAAAAGCATTATAATCCAAATAATGTATTACAATGTTTTTATTTGGATACAGATGTATTTATTTGGATACAAATGGATACATTTGTTGCAACCGCAAAACTTTTTCATATAAAATATAATAGGGGACTGGAATTCTTCTTCTTTTTCTCCCTCTTCCTCTTCTTCTCCCTCTTCCGCTTCTTCTTCCTCTTCCTCTTCTTCTTCCTCCTCCTCCTCCTCTTCTTCTTCCTCCTCCTCCCCTGTCTCTGCAAGGGACAGAAGTTATGGGGTTAATGCTGGCCATAGACGGGACAAAAATCGGGCGATTTTTTTAACATTGGTGGTAACTTCGGCAGATCGAACGACCGATTTTTCTTTTTTTTTTTTTAAATCGGCCAATTTTCGACCCGTCTATGGCCTGCATTAGAGTGCATCCACTCAAGGAGCAACAGTGACACCTTTGAACAGCATTTCTTTGAGTCTGGGGGAAGGGGAGTATTAGACAAACTAGCAGATTTAGTATCCTTTTCAGGATAGTAACCAGAGTGTACCACCACATCCTGAACAATGCTAAATCTGCCTATTTCTGAATGGACCTTGAAAAATCAAAGAAAGCATGACTTTAGAGGTGGATGGTCTCTCAAAGAATCACTTACACTAACATATTAAAATCAAACAGCTTTATTTAATGAACACATTATAATGTATTAAGGATGTATAAATCCCTTCATTAAAAGAATAACAAATAGCACAGTAGATCTACACTCAGCACTGAACATAATCCCCCAACACAAGTAGGAATATACATATAATAAGCTCCAACACTTGCAAATACTGGCACCAAATATAAACACTGTCTCAGTTTGGTCTGGTGAAGTGTTGGTACGGATCAGTGGAAAATAAGCAGAGCAAATTCCAACGCGTTTCACCCATAAGGGACTTTCTCAGGGGAACAATGGCAGTTATTTTCTGTAAGATTCAAGCATGCCCGAGGTTAACTAGCCCAATTTCAGATCACATCTCTACAATACAATAACAGAGGGATACACCATAATCAAAATAATTTGATCAATTTGGAAAACAATCTTCAGCGTCTCTGTCATCACAGCATGGCTTCCAAAGTAGCGTGGTCCAAACAGCAGACTAGTAGATTTAGATACACTAGCATATTGAAGCCAAAATCCAGCTAACACATTATAAGCATTTACAGCAACAAGTTTGTTCCTTTTGGCATAAAGCTTTTACATAAATAAATAAAAGCATTGTAAACATCCCTATCTGTGTTAAATGGTTTGTCTCAACCCTCTAACTGCTATAGCTGCAGGACAGCTTGCTTTGTTGAGAAACAGACTTTCTGGCTAGATCACCAGGTGAAAAAAAGAAACGTAATGCAGCCACCACATCAAAAAATGGAAAAACCGCAATATCCTAAATGTTTGCTTTTGGGTTTAATACTGCTTTAAAGTATACTTCACATCAGCCTCTTGCCTTTGCAGCATTACTCAGACTGGGTTTGGGAGAAACAGCACAAGGAGTCAAATCCGCTGTGCCACGATGCAAGAAGTATGTTGACAGGAGAGAGCACAGAGAGGTAAGCTCATTGATGCGCTTCTGCTCCTTTCACTGTCTAGTCACAAACTGGTGGTGGAGAGAAGATCCATATGTGTTACTGAACTACGGTGTCCGTTTATGACACAGAGAATAGCTGCGATTCAACAGATCTCAGCTATTCTCTGGTCATTCACAGTTTTGACACTCAGGAGATCATGTCAGCCCTTCTCTGGAGATCTGTGTTCTCCCTCCAGATTCTCCAGCCCAGAGCTGGAGAATCAGAGGGACCGAAAACTAAGCAGAGATAATTTACCTCTGCTTAGTAAACTGATCTTTTACTGTAATCTCACGAGATTATAGTAAAATGAGCCGTTTTCCAGAGTTTGTAGACCATTCTGCCTTTCTTCGGAGAACTGCTTCATAAACTGCATTTACAGGAGAACTGTGTTCTCCGAGAATGCCGGAGAACTGAGCAGCGATCTATTACCGCTGGTTCATAAACGGACACCTATAGCAGAGAAGAGAGAACTGGAGTGACAGGAATACAAATCCTTTAGCCGATCCCATACATATTTTATTAGCATATTCAGATGCTTCTTGGTGTTCGCGTTTAGGCAGAAATAGCAGATAAAGGTTTAGTTTTTAATATGAGAGTAAAGGTCAGAGCCAATATCAGCCTTGCCCATACTGTAAATAACGTTGGTGAAATCATCTACATGGATCCTAAAAGGTATCTAGGTGGAAGTCTAGATGCTCAGTCCAAATGTAACACCTTCAATATGTATTGGTTACCTTAACAATAACTCTATAGGGTTGATTTACTAAAACTAGAGTACAAACTTTGGTGCAGCTGTGCATGGTAGCCACTCAGCTTCTAACTTCAGCTTGTTAAATTAAGCTTTGACAAAACCTGAAAGCTGATTGGTTTCTGTGTACAGCTGCACCAGATTTTGCACTCTCCAGTTTTTGTAAATCAACCCCTCACTAATTTTCCTACCTTAAGCCATAGTTTTAAATATACTGTATATTAAGGGCTTTTTAATAGATTCACAAATGGGAATAAGAAAGCTTTATTTTACAAGTAACATGTATTTTCTAACTCATTATCCCCCCCCACTGTCAGCAACAGTGGGGCATAGTTCCTGCCACTGACACCAACATTGAGGCACTATTCCTCCCACTGTCACCAATGATGGGGCACTATTACTCCCACTGACACCAATGATGGGGCACTATTTCTCACACCGACAAAGGGGCATTATTCATCCCACCAACACCGACGATGGGGCACTATTTCTCCCACTGACAACGACTGGACACTGTTAACTCCCACTGACACCAACAACAAGGCAATATTCCTCCCACTGTCACCAACAATGGGGCACTATTCCTCCCACTGAGACCAATGATGGGGCACTATTTCTCACACCGACAATGGGTCACTATTCCTCCCACCAACACCAACGATGGGGCACTATTCCTTCCACGGACACTGACAATGAGGCACTATTCCTTCCACGGACACTGACAATGGGGCACTATGCCTTCCACAGACACTGACAATGGGGCACTATGCCTTCCACAGACACTGACAATGGGGCACTATGCCTTCCACAGACACTGACAATGGGGCACTATGCCTTCCACAGACACTGACAATGGGGCACTATGCCTTCCACAGACACTGACAATGGGGCACTATCCCTTCCACAGACACTGACAATGGGGCACTATGCCTTCCACAGACACTGACAATGGGGCACTATGCCTTCCACAGACACTGACAATGGGGCACTATCCCTTCCACAGACACTGACAATGGGGCACTATGCCTTCCACAGACACTGACAATGGGGCACTATGCCTTCCACAGACACTGACAATGGGGCACTATGCCTTCCACAGACACTGACAATGGGGCACTATGCCTTCCACAGACACTGACAATGGGGCACTATCCCTTCCACAGACACTGACAATGAGGCACTATTCCTTCCACGGACACTGACAATGGGGCACTATGCCTTCCACAGACACTGACAATGGGGCACTATGCCTTCCACAGACACTGACAATGGGGCACTATCCCTTCCACAGACACTGACAATGGGGCACTATCCCTTCCACAGACACTGACAATGGGGCATTATTCCTTCCACGAACACTGACAATGGGGCACTATTCCTTCCACGGACACTGACAATGGGGCACTATGCCTTCCACGGACACTGACAATGGGGCACTATCCCTTCCACAGACACTGACAATGGGGCACTATCCCTTCCACAGACACTGACAATGGGGCATTATTCCTTCCACGAACACTGACAATGGGGCACTATTCCTTCCACGGACACTGACAATGGGGCACTATTCCTTCCACGGACACTGACAATGGGGCACTATTCCTTCCACGGACACTGACAATGGGGCACTATTCCTCCCACGGACACTGACAATGGGGCACTATTCCTCCCACTGCCAATGGGGCACTATTCCTCCCACGGACACTGCCAATGGGGCACTATTCCTTCCACGGACACCGACAATGGGGCACTATTCCTTCCACGGACACCGACAATGGGGCACTATTCCTCCCACGGACACTGACAATGGGGCACTATTCCTCCCACTGCCAATGGGGCACTATTCCTCCCACGGACACTGACAATGGGGCACTATTCCTTCCACGGACACCGACAATGGGGCACTATTCCTTCCACGGACACCGACAATGGGGCACTATTCCTTCCACGGACACCGACAATGGGGCACTATTCCTTCCACGGACACCGACAATGGGGCACTATTCCTCCCACGGACACCGACAATGGGGCACTATTCCTCCCACGGACACTGACAATGGGGCACTACTCCTCCCACCGACACCAACGTTGCGACACTGTTAACTCCCACTAACCCCAAGACATTTTCTACTTCTGTTGGCCACAGTCTTGCCCTTGTAAATATTGGAGACCACTGCTCAAATGTAATGATTTCTAACACTATACTTATTTCTCTGTGCACAGTGAGTGCAGTGAGAGAGAGAAAGAGTGCCATCTGCAGGCTGGAGAGATCTGTAAACAAAACTTCAGCCTGGATGTGATCACCATGATTGTTGATCACATTATCTGACAGTAATAATAGGATCTCAGAACTGGTTGCACAAACAGGTGTGTTCACATGTGCAATGTAGATTAGCATTCTTTACGCATTGTGTCTGTTAACATTAACCTAACCATGGTTGGCAAAGGGTTAATGGAGAATTATGCTTTCTAAAACTACTGCACATAATTGCTACACAAGTCACTGTCTATTTTAACCACTTCAGTACCAGGCACATTTACCCCCTTCCTGCCCAGGCCAATTTTCAGCTTTCAGCGTTGTCGCACTTTGAGTAACCATTGCATGGTCATCCAACACTGTACCCATTAAAAAAATTATTTAATTTTTTTCACTCAAATAGAGTTTTCTTTCGGTAGTATTTAATCACCAATGAGTTTTTTTTATTTTTTTCCTAAATAAACAAGAAACATCCTGAATCATTTGAAAAACAAATGCGTTTTCTTTGTTTCTGTTATAAAAGTTTGCAAAAAATAACCTTTCTTCATAAACTTAGGTCAACATGTATTCTGCTACATTTGTTTGGTGAAAATAACCCAAATTAATGTATAATATTTAGTCTGTAGGAAAGTTATAGAGTCTACTAACAATAGTTTATACAGTGCTCAGCATCAATGAGTATACCCCTTTGGAAAAGTATGATTTTAATAAATATCTCAATGAATTCAAGGACAATTTCCAAAATTTTGACATAACTGAGTTTTATAGAACATTGGTTAAGCTCATTACAAGAAAGTAAGGATAATAATACAACTTAGATTACAAAATCTTCAGTTTTACTCAAATTAGTTGATGCAAAAATGAATACACCCCACAACAAAAACTACTACATCTAGTATGACCTCCGTGATTTGTAAGGACAGCACCAAGTCTTCTAGGCATGGATTGAAGAAGTTGGTGACATATTTCATTTATTTATTTAAGTACCTTTATAGCGCTGTCAATTTACGCAGTGCTTTACACATATATATTGTACAATTACATCAGTCCCTGACCCTCAAGGGGTGTACAATCTAAGGTCTCTAACGCACATACACATATTAGGGCTAATTTAGACAGGATCCAATTAACCTACCAGCATGTCTTTGGAGTGTGGGAGGAAACTGGAGCACCCGGAGGAAACCCATGCAAGTAGAACATGCAAACTCCATGCAGGAGGCACCATGGTCAGGAATTGAACCCATGACCCATTTACTGCAAGGCAGACATGTTAACCCCTTAGGCACTGCGCCACCCCATATTGCAACATTATTTTTCCATTCTTCAAGAACGACCTCCTTTAGATCCTGGATGCTGGATGGAGAGTGATGCTGAACTTGTCTCTTCAGAATTCCCCATAGGAGTTCAATTGGGTTCAGATCAGGAGACATACTTGGCCACTGAATTACTTGCACCCTGTTCTTCTTCAGAAATGCAACAATGGCCTTAGATGTGTGTTTTGGATTATTGTCATGTTGGAAAAGTACACAACAACCAAGGGAACTGAGTGATGGTAGCCTCTTCTCTTTCGATATAGAGCAGTACATCTGTGAATTCATGATACCATAAATGAAATGCAGCTCGCAGACACCAGCAGCACTCATGTAGCCCCACAGAAGGACACTGCCACCACCATGTTTCACGGTAGGCACCATTCATTTTTCTTTGTAGTCCTCACCTTTGCGATGTCATACAGTTTTGAAGCCATCAGTTCCAAAAACATTTATCTTGGTTTCATTACTCCAGAGTACAGAGTCCCAGTCATCTTCTTTTTCAGCATGGGCCCTGGCAAATTCTAGGCAGTCTATTTTGTGCATGGGATTTAGAAGAGGCTTCCTTCGTGGATGACACCCATACATGCCATTCCTCTGTAGTAAACGCTGTATTGTGTCACAGTGTCACAAAATAAGGTCAGGTTCAGAGACCAGTTGCTATAGCAGTAAAAGGCTTACCTGAAACCAGCAGTATAGGTACACCAGCGGATCCCCCTGGGAATGACGCAGGCTCACCTGAGGTGCGGGGTCTAAGTATTAACCGGTATTCACCAGAGCTCCTAATGGTGGAGATGGATTGGGCTGCGTGTTAATACCAGGTCGCAGATCTCAGGATCACCCCACCAGGGAATGAGCAGACTGGGAACCAATAGCAGATCAACAGGTTAGGGATCAGACGAAAGCAGAGTCAGTCACAAGCCAAGGGTCGGTCACAAATGGTAGCAGATCAATCGTAGTACGTTAAGATGAGACAAAATCGTGGTCAGGAACAAGCCAAAGGTCAGCAGCGGAGGTGTAGACAGCAGCAGGAACAGTAGCGGGATATTGGCTGGAAAGGCACAATAATCTGGCAAGGAGGAAGTGCATGGACATGGCTTTTATAAGGAAGTTCATGGGAGGAGCAAGGAGTTCAAGGTTCAAGAGTAATCAAGGCACAAGGCAGGATTATCCAAGAATTGTCAAGGAAGCTGTCCAGCATTCCAGATAGCTCAGTGAGAAGAGACATTGCCTCTCACTGCAGAAGGACCAGGTTCGATCCCAGGCTCTGACACACAGGATAAAATCATCCCAGTTTGGCTTTTTACTTCTTTATGTAACTGCAGTGAACTTGCATGCTGATTTTCTTCAACCCTTCTCATCAGAAGACACTCCTGTTGAGGTGTTAACTTCCGTGGATGGCCTGGACGTCTCTGTGAGATGGTTGCAGTTCCATCTTTGTTAAATTTTTGCATCATTTTTGCTACAGTATTCTGACTAAGTAAAGCTTTGCTGATCTTATTGTAGCCTTCACCTTTCTTGTGTAAAGAATTTTTTTTATTTTTCCTCAGGCCTTGTGACATTTCTCTTGGGAAGGGGTTTTCTTTGTTAAGTAACACCCTTGTATAATCAATTGTCTGCTGGACACCTGTTTAATGAATAATTAGACTCAACTGTAGTTGAATTCTTGTTAATTAGGATTTTGTTGTCTAAAATTTAGCTTTGCTCCTAAGACTTTCATTGGGGTGTATTTATTTTTGCAACATCGTCTTAAATTAATTTGTTAGGAAAAATACGTTTTTGTGTGTGCAAACTAATAAATCTTGTTTACAATCAGTGGCCTACATTTGTGGGACTGTTTTGTAGTATAGTGTCCCATAGAAAATGCTGATTCTAAAAGGAAAGTAAAGGTTTTCTGATAAATTTGCAAAACCCCCCCAAATGACCTATTATTGGAAAATAAGTTTTTTGGAAAATGAAGTATCTTCCATTTTGCTTGAGGTGATTGTAGCCATATTACTGCATTTGCAACAGAAACAATTGAGTACCGTCCGTGATACTTTTTTTATTTGCACTAACATACAATTTTGAGGACAAGCTTTCGGGGTATGTCCCCTTCTTCAAGGTCCAAGCAGTACTATACAAATCACAAAGTTTCAGCAAAAAAAAGAGGCTAGAGATAAGAGACAGCAAAAGCGAGGGGGGATGGGAATACTACACTCACACAGAGGCAGCCATGCTTGAGGTGATAAACCTTTTGGATAATGGTTGAGGAATCCCATGTCCAAATTCAGGCCATTATCTCTTGTGTCAAATAGAATTATCATTCTTAGTTCAAAAGTTTTTCTTTCCTGAATGGATTTGAAATTTCCTTTAAGAACTAAAATATTGAGGTCTCCCATTGTGTGGCCTCGTTGTGCGAAATGGTGTCCCACAGGTGTGCAGAGGTCATCTTCTTTATGTTCCTTGATGGTATGTCTGTGCAAATTCATCCTTGTTTGCAACTTCTGTCCTGTTTCGCCAACATAAGATCCTTTGCTACACTTTCTGCACTGTATAAGGTACACAACATTACTGGAGGTGCAGCTGTATGATCTGGAAATATTGAAGATCCCTTTTGAGTGTCTGACACTTTTTGATGGATTGATTTGGTTGCACAGTTTGCAGCGTTTTCTATTGCAGGGTTTGCTTCCATTATTTGTGACATTTTGATCAGAAGGAAGTTTCCTACTGATTAGTTTATTTCTGAGGTTGGGAGGTTGTCTGAAGGCCAGTATTGGGGGTTGCTGGAATATTTCTTTAAGAGTTCCATCCTCTGTTATGATGGGTTGTAACTCTTTGATTATTTTTCTTATTCCTTCTAGTGCTGGGTTGTATGTGGTTACTAGAGGTACACGGTTGTTTGTTTTTTTTCTCTTTGTACTGAAGCAGATTTTCCCTTCGGGTTCTCAAGGCTGTGTTTATGCTGGTGTTGATAGTTTTTTCCTTGTAACCTTTCTTATGGAAGGAGTCTGCTAGTGTTCCGAGATGTTTATCTCTGTCTCTTAGGTCAGAACATATTCGGTGGTATCTAATGGCCTGACTGTGTATGATGGCACGTTTCGTGTGTTGGGGGTGGAAGCTGGAACTGTGGAGGTAGTTGCATCTGTCAGTAAGTTTCTTGTATATTGAGGTGTGAAGCGTATCATCCCCTGCCCCCTTGTGACATCATCATGCACTGTGATTAGCCAAAACATTGCACTTGACCTGTGGTCAGGTGCATTGCTTTTGCCAATCACAATGCACTGTCAGGGCACAGTGTATTGTGGGGTGCAGCAGGCGAGGAGCCCGCTGAATGGCCTTGCCATTCCTGTGTTCGCTGAACACATGAATGGCTGATTTTCAAATTGAATTAATGTTCAACTTGAACATACAGCCCATCTTTACTGGTGACAGTATGTTAAAAAAAATAATTAAATTTTAATTTTTTCTATTATTTTTTTCTAAAAAATTTTTTCAACACACTGTGACCAGAGCAATACAATGTGACCATAGTAGCATTGCACTACTCTGGGAAAGTGATCAGGATTTTTTGTGTTTTTACATATTATGATTGTCAGTGCATTTCATTGATATTAGCAACCATTTTTAATGAATGAAACTGATTCATTCAGTGTCTTTTGTTGTGATTAGCTGTGAACAGCCAAAGCTCATCACATGGTACAGATGGGCTGTGATTAGCCCTGTCTGTACCATGTGACTGCTGTGACCAATTACAGCTAACAACACAATTGTATACAATGGATGGCATGAAAGAAAGCCATCCATTGTATACAATTGACATATGATCTGCTGTGATAGGTCACAGTGATCACATGACACTGATAGCGGGCTGGTAATTGGCTGTAAAGGGTTGCCACCTCATCCCTTTAAAACTGAACGCATATAAATTACACAGGTTCTGAGGCTAATTTATTGCAGATGAGGTACCAAGTGAATTTGATTACCACCATAATCAGCCACAGAACCTGTGTAATTAATATGTGTTCAGTTTTAAAGGGATGAGGTGGCACCCATATGGCTGTGTTCAGTGGACACAGCAGGTGACAAATCGCACCGCTGTGCGGCCTCGCGGCTGCGTTAGCAGCGCCTTCTGACAGGAAATCATGTGACTCCACTCAGAGGGAGGAGCATCTTACTCGCCCATCAATCTGCTATAGGCCGGGCAGGAAGGTGTTAATGCTATAGAAGAATACTTTTTATATCAGTCTGAAACCATCTCTGTTTTTCTGAATTTGCAAAAAAATTTGCTCCTTTTCAAATATGGCAACTATACTCTATCCATCCTGCTAATGTGATTGGCTCACAGTGTTTCCCATGAACCTCTTGTCTGTGCAGAATTAATTTAATTTCATTTAATTAATGTACGCTATCAGGCATCTTCAAAACCATCCTTTGGTTTACTGCAGTGAGCTTGTATCTATTAATATACTGGCCACATGTCTATAAGTGAGTTGAGTATAGAATTTTTCTGTTTTTTCAACAGTGGCACTGATGATTATGTCAGGCAGACTACTTACTTCTTTTCATTAAGTTTAAGACTGGGGTTGATTTACAAAAGGCAAATAGACTATGCACTTTGCAAGTGCAGCTGCAGCAAACTATTTAGTTGAGGCGATCCTGGTGACAATTTATTCTATCAGCCCTTATTATAGAATCCACTATTACTACCAACTGTCTAGGCCTACCTGCACTACCCTCACTAGATGGATTGTTCTGCTGGCTCTAAAGGGTAGCAGTGAAATCTAGAGCTGCCCATTTTAAGTTTGCCACCCCCACATCTTAACTCAACTTGGCAATTTTGTTTGGGTGCTCAAACCCAGGACTGGCCTGTCTGTGAGCCCCTACCACTCCCTCTAAAGCCTAGTACACATTATGAGAAAATTGGACAACTCGATCATCTGATTTTCCATGAAAGTGTGTCTTATGATGTAGTTGGAATGGTACTGACTTATAAGAAAATTCTTGGCAGACAAACTCAGACAAACTCAAACGTACTCAAACACAGCAATGTACTAGCGTAGCAGCAGACTAAATGTAGGGTCGTTTTATGCATCTGATCATGCGCATTTTTTTTCTGTTCAATTATTTCCATATGATAACTGTACACAATAAAATAAATCAGACCTTGTGACCTTGCTTGCACCCTCGGTTTTTGTTGTCCAAAAAATCAGAACTGGCTGTCAAAAGCATTATACTAAAGATCAGATAATTGTCCAATCGCTCCTCATAAGGAAATATTTGTTCAATTTTATTATCGTGTGTACAGGCTATAACTGCATTAACCCATCTTCCTACCTGATTATCCTGATTTACCACTCCACCTTCAACATCAACCCTATTAACCACCTGATTAGTGAGCAGAAGACTCCTTTCAAGGTTGTTTGTTCCACTCAGTGTTGCAATTTGCTCTTCCAGATCTCTAATATGAGCTTCCAGAAGAGTAACCTGCCCATATCTGTTGCTGTGGTATTCATCATGGAGTGTAAAAATAAACTTTAAAGGCTAAGGCTAGCTTTTAGGGAAAAAAAGATGAATGCACAACCTGTATATTTACAGGAAAGACATAGGCTCCTACAATGCATTGCACAGGTAACAGTGCAAAAAAGTGGAGTTATCCTTTAACCACTTGCCAACCGCATTATAAGCTGAAAGACGGCTACAGCGCGTTTGTCCAGTTCTGGGAGGGCGTCATATGACGTGCTCCCAGAATGCACCCTCCCTCGCACATCAGTGCCGCCTCTCAGTGCTGCCTATCAGTGCCCATCAGTGCTGCCTAACAGTGCCAATCTGTGCTGCCTATCAGTGCAGCCTCATCAACGCATATCAGTGAAGGAGAAAAATAACCTGTTTGCAAAATTTTATAACAGAAACAAAGAAAAACTTTTTTTTTTCAAAATTTTTGCTCTGTTTTTGCTTATAGCGCAAAAAAATAAAACACCCAGTGGCGATTAAATTCCACTAAAAGAAAGCTCTATTTATGTGAAACAAATAATAAAAATGTCATATGGGTACAGTGTTGCATGACCACGCAATTATCATTCAAATTGCGACAGCTCTGAAAGTTGAAAATTGGCCTGGGCAGAAAGGGGGTAAAAGTGCCCTGTAGTCAAATGGTTAAATATATCATTGACCTGTGGAGGATTGTTTTTCAATATGGAGGGGTTTCACCTTTAGTATTAATAAGTAAATCATGAAAATTAAATTCTCCTTGAAATTCTCAAAGATCTGTAATTTATCCACTGTGATAAAAAAAAAAATCAAACGGAATTTATGATAGTCACTAAATCAAGATTTTATGGGATTTTAAACATTTTTTTTTCTTTTAGAAGGATGACAGAAAACAATATCTAACTTTTACCTGTCTGTTGAAAAGGGTACAGAATCAAGAGAAAAGTATTTTCATTGTCAAGTAACGCATTTTATGCTTCCCTGATTGACAGTATGCAACTTTTAAGCCAACCATATGTGGATTGACCTTCAGCTGGTTCAACAGGTACCGATCAAGATTCGATCCATGTATTGGCAGGCTGATTAGATTGACTTGGGTACAACTAGCCCGTTGTAATTTTTACATGCAATTATTTCTGGCAGCTGTAGTCAGTAGTAGTAATCATTTTGTTCTACCTGCCAGAAAGGCTCCCCGAGCCCCCCACTGGCAGAACACAATAGCGCTGCAAGAGGCATTCCCACTGTGTTGGTGGGTGAAATCAAGCAATTTTCTTTCCTTCCACCTGTGTCAGCTATGCCTTAATCAGTTTAAATGAGGCAGAGTGCATTATAATATTAACTACTTCCCAATCCGAGATCAGAGGTTAGTATATAAGGCTCCAACAATATGGTGATGTGGAGCTACCTGAGGATACTATGATGGCGACACATGTAAAGGCAGTTAAGACGTCCGCCAAATCCGGTCTACATGGTGATTTCATTTTCAGTTCTGGTGATTGGAACGCACACCAGCTCTAGTGAGAGGCTGAGTGTATTGGTGCTGATGTACTGGGCACCAGAAAATGTGCGTAATATTCTTATACATTTTCTTGAAGGTTTTAACCTTTTAATAAATACTATACTATGAGAATAATTGTTTTCTTGTACACATTGATTATATGCTGAGGGAGAACTGTATACCACTCTGAGGAAGAGGTCCATAGAAAGGGAAGATACCAGCTAGGAGCTAAATCTGGATCCTTGGGTAATAGCTCTTATGACCTTCATTTTAAATAAGGGGTCATAGAAGGAAGAGGAATAACTAAGCACTACCGTTTACAGTATATGGCACTTTAATACTCCCAGAGTGATGTAGGACATTTTAATATGGTGTTTTTGCACTTTATGTTTTATATATAAATATAGACTGGAATATTATACGATATTATGTGCAATTTGGTGATATTTATAAAGAGCCAAACTTTGTTTATATAATTTTAAATAATGCAACAGCAACCATTTTATTCTCCAGGGTCTTTGCTTTCAAAAAAGATATGTAATGTTCAGGGACTTTAAGTAATTTTTTGGCAAAAATGCAGATGTTTACATGTATGAGAAAAAGGTCAGAATTGGCCTGTAGGTAAGTAGTTAATTTGCTTTGAAAGAAAAGGAAGAAAAATTACATCTGTGGTACTTGTTTCACATATTAAATTGCTGGGTGCCTGTGGAATGGTGACCAACACAGTAAACTGTAACAACTGTCTATAGGGGCTCATTCATACTAGTCCACATGTGTAGAACGGTATTAGACAGTTTCTTGTGTTGCAATGCAAGGCACATTTTACCTGTTTTTATCTTTAACAATATGCCAAAATTACTTTTTTATTTCTATGAAATAATGACCAATGATGACTTCAGTTGAGCTCAGCATATCTGCATATTTACACAATGTACTGTAACTCACCTCAAGGCAATACTGAAAGTAGTGTTTTCTATGTGCCCTGGCATTGAGTCTGCATTGATCTATGCAGATTAACAAAGATCAACTGAACTGATATGAACAAGCCTTTAATGTTTTACAACCAATCTATTTATAAATGAGGATTCAAAACTAAATAGAGATTTTCTGATAATTAATCTGCTGGTCATGGCATATTCAAAAAAGTTAAGAGTTTTAAGAATTATCAGTGTGTACATTCCCATCACATTTAATTAGGTCGTTACATCATGTAGAGACACCCCTGGGGTCTGTGACTGACCCTCCGCCAGAACACACCAGTCAGCGCTTGGTAGCCATTGGCTGTCAGCACTGATCGGATGCCAATCAGATGCTGGCCGAATGTCATCCAGTTTCAATTGATTCGGTAGATACCAGCCAATGTTCACCCCATGTGTATGGTTCTTAAATTATTTTATCAGTAACTGCAGGTAGGGTCTTTTCATCGTGTTTCACAACAAGATCTGAAATGTTTCATCAGTTATTCAGCTGACTTTACATGTTGGTAAATAAGGAAAAAACTGTACATCAAGAAAAGATTTTGATTGCTTACAGCATTATGGAAGGAAGGGTCTAAACTATAGTATATACATTATTGCCTGCATGGAAGGCACCTAGGTGCATAGTAGATTGGACATATATGTTGGATGGGTGGAGTGTCCATATGCTTGCTTTGACTAAAGAACTGGGTTCTCTGGAGGCTTCTGATAACTGTACTATTTGCAAGAACGCTATTAGACTTTGACATCTGTTCTGGGATCTTATAAACATTTCTCTCTGGAAAAGAATCAGTGTTGCTATGTGGAAATTTGTTTACATTGAGGGAGTTTGTGTTCTACACACATCTTCACTGTTCACAACAAAACTAATAACTACATTAAATTATTAGTCCTGATGAGTATTATCTACAACACAATGATGGCTAGCATGAGTCTGCCACCGATAGGTGCAGGATGGGTGCAGTCCTCATTGCCCAGCAATGAGGATGTGAACACCACTAACAGCTCCCAAGTTTCAGAGATAGGGGTGTGACAATGACTCACGTGCCACAGACACATTACAAATTGCAGCTATCTTCTATGCTTTTATGTGGGTATGGGTCAAAACACATCACTTCTGTTGATTAGCTGCTGATAAGGGTTTGGGACCTAATGCAGGTTTGCATCATGTCTAAGGAATTTTGGAGGCATTTTTTAACCACATAGAGACAAAATGATTTGATTTTTGGTGTGAAGTGCAAACATTTCACAACTCTTTCCTCCAGAGAACTGACCAATCACAGTAAAACCTTCATTGTTCAAGAGTGAGATGTAAGGGATGTATAGAGCATATGTACTTCATCATTTAACCAAAGAGAAGAACAGGTGATAAAGTATATACCTGCAAATCAGTACTTTAGTCCATCTTTATTTAGATTATTATTTAGATTAATGGCGCGCTGGAAAAGGGTTTTTCTACCTATCTAACTGAGATTCATTTTGCCTTGCAGTTGATTGGGCGTCTATCAGTAATATCATATGCATTAATGAAGTTCCTGCAATAATGAAGTTTAAAAATACTTCCCACTTTTAAAATGTATATAGTGTGCATATAGCCAAAACTTTTTTTTTCTTTTTTAGTGTTAGATAGCACATGAAAAGTTTAAAACTCCCAACAGTTTTTTTTTTTATCACTGTCTTTATCCCCACTGGGAAAAAAAATCACCCTTCATACTTATACTGATTACCATTATCACCATTATCACCAAAGCAGAAAGTGAATGGAAACCCAAAATGGGTACACCTTTTCTGTGACAACTCTTTAAGGAGAATTTCCCTCACTTTTTACTTTCATGTTCTGCATGTATCCGGTACAGAAAATAAAACAAAATATCCCCAACAGGACACAGACAGCAAGCAATAAAATTAAGGGTTTTAACTAAGAAGAAAATATAGGGCTATACATACACTTTAGGTCTCATTAACACAGAGCTTAAAAAATGATACAGGTGTTGAGCATTTTTTCAGCCTGTGAAAGCACCTCTATGTAAACCTGTCCATGGAAACATAGAGTATTTACATGAATATTAGAAGAGGATCATTTACAGGCTAAAAAAAACCCACCAAAGACACATTCATTAAGAGCGGAAAAAAATGCCAGAAAAGAAAGCTAGATGCATAAAGCATTTGCACGTTAATGTATTCCGATGTCCAGATTAAATTAATACTAGAATGCTAGATGGAACTAAACAAAAATGTACACAAATAAAAACACACCTAAATGCATGTGCAATGCATGGTTTTTACCGTATCTTTGGCATTTTCCTGCCAGGAGTTCTGGTGTTCAGAGGGGCGTAAACAGGTGCTTTGTGTGCATGAGGCTGTAATGGCTGTCATAATACTACACTCTACTTCTTTGCATAAAAGCTTGCATAGATCCCACTGACCCTCTATTTACTTTATCAATGGTTGCCCAACTGTTCTGTTGAGATCACTAGAATGGGTAGCGTATATAAACCAAGCCCTTAGAAAACTTTTTTTATGGGTTAAAAAACTGTAAAAAAAAAAAAAAGCACTTCAAAATAGCATAATCACAAATGTTTAGGAGATAGGCTTAACAAGAAAATGTATTCTGTTTTATTAGAATAGAAGAAAAAGTCCAACACAGCAGTTTTCTATTCTGCACCGGTACACAGGTCAGTAGCTATTATGAAATGTAAACTTTTTAAAAATGTGATGGGTTGATTTTATACTCACAAATAAATAAATATATAAATGCAGAAAACACAGGGCAGATAGGGCTACATTTTTAGTTAAATATAGAAGCAACTGGCTTCAGCAGCTAAGAAGGATTCATTATTTCAGGTGGCTTACTCTAGGCAAGCAGTGAAGGAAAGCAGTAGGAGACATCAGCAGGGTACAATGTTGGACTTGTACAGTGAGAGTTATTAGTAGCAGAGTGATAGTGTTAGTAGGGCAAGATTAAAAAGCAATAAAGCCTCACTTAGTGTAGCGCACACATCACAATAAGCACTCGGCATCCCTTGAGGCAGAATATAAAAAAAAATGCTGCCACAATGTTCCACAGGAGTTTATGTATATATATTTGGGATAATGCAGCCTGTATTGAAAAGTATGGGAATATTAGAAGCTGCATAGCAATTTTATGGTCTTTTAAAACTAAAAGCAAACAGGGTACCTCTAAAATTCTGTTCTGCTGCTGGCAGTAGATTATTCCTCAAAACTAACAAATTTAATCTTACCAATTCAGTTTCAGGATTAAACAGACATGCATCCAGTGTTAATCTGACAGCAATTTATATATCAGATTTTTTTATAATTGTGGGAATTGTAAGCCTCTAATCCTATGTCTCTGTTCAACCTTTTTTGTTTGTAAGCCTATCTAAAACATTTGTTAATTCATGATGATAAATGATGATTTTGTGTATTACTTGTAATTGCAAGGACATATTTTAAAGCTTAGCTCAAGATATAAAATCGAGATATAATACACAAATTATGGCAACGCTGTATCCATTAATACATCATTATTGCTGTTGTTTCATACAAGCAGTGTAAGTACCTAATTTGACATCAGTCTCTGAACAGCAGGGCTTAGACTGTTGAAGGGAGTAGCAGCACAAGAAGGCAATCAGGTATGCTGCAATACAGGAGATATTCTGATAAGAGACAGCAGAATGACAGAGAAATTAGCTTATTAATCTATTGCTTTTCTCTTCTCCATCAAGTCACAGGCTGGGGAAGGGACAAAACCCATAAGTGTTACTTAACTGCAGCACAGAGAAATCAGGTATCTCAGTTTCGTAAATTGGATGTCCTTGAGGATGGATGTCTACATCTTTGTTCCAGGCCTGCTGGTTTATCAGTTGCATCTGCCTTCTAATCTTCCACTAACTGCCTGTAATGTGCAAATGAAAGAAATACCAAGACCCCAAAACCTCTTCCCAGTCCTCCCAATAGCTGACCAATGTGCAACCATTGATAATGGGGTACTTTGGTCAAGGGATACCTACTCAGTCTTCTTCTAAGATGGCTTCAGCTGCCTCCCCTTTGGCCCTCCTGCTGCTGATTGAACTTCATAACTGAAACCTGGGAATACCCTAGGGAGACCTCCGCTCTCCATTCCTCTCTGATCTCCTCTCTCTGCCATCTGAGTCATCTTTCATGTTCTTATTTAGTGCCCTCATCCCCTGGGTATTGGGCTACCTGGAACATCCACCACTGCACCAGGCAAAGAGTGGGCTCTGATCGGTGGCTATCAATTACTCACACCAGCCATCTCCTCCTTGGGAGTCATAGAAAGAGGAATTATATTCTTAACATCTACATCCTCAGAGTCAACAAGTACTAGACAACAATTTTCATCCACTAAACCTCGGGAAGAGAGAAGAAAAGTCCACCTGTTTCAAACAACACTTCCACAACTGAGGTAAGATGGCCCTAGTAGCCATAGGGAGCTGCTCCTACTCCTCTGAATTGCCATATGACAATAAAAAGCCATAAGTGTTTTATAGTAAGAGTAGGGTAGTCCATCTAGCCTTCTGGCTTTATTTTCTGGGAATGTTTTAATTGTGGCAGGTTTTTCTTCATCCTCAGTTGGCAAAGGGTAGCACAGTGACTTATTGGTTAGTACTTTTGCTTAGTAGTGCTAGGGTTCTTAGTTCAAATCTCAACCAGAACACTACCTGCATAGTGTTTGCATGTTCTTTTTGTACTTGCATGGATTTCCTACCAGACGTGCACTCCAAAGACATATTGGGTTAGGTTAATTGACTCAACTGTGTGGCCATGCTAGCAGCCTCACCTCCTAAGTACTTTGAGTCCCCAGGGAGAAAAGTATTATAAAAATATGGTAATTTATCGAATGGGTTCTTTAATGACAATCCAATATGCAGACATATTTTATTGTAGTCATCCCTAAACCGAATAAAGATAACACATTGTGTTCCAATTATAAGCAAATAGTCTTATTGAACTCCAAATTAAAAATACCTTCTAAATTATTAGCCCTTAGATTAAATAAGACCTTAGCTTTGATAGCCAGCTTCCTGCTTTTTAGATAAGCTGAAGACAAGACCACAAAGGCTACCAATTTCCTTGAGGTTGCCAAGAAAGAGAGAAGCCCTTTTACTTAGCCTTGATTCAGAAAAGGCCTCAGCAAGAGGGAATTAAAGGTTTTAGCTTTTTGCCGATGATTTACTTCTAAATCAGCCATATATGGTTTGAATCTCAGCCGGTTCAGCAGAGACCGACTGAGATTTGAACCATGTATGGGCAGGCTGACTGTGTAGTGGATTGTGATAGACAGTCCACGCTTTATTAGATGATCAGTAAAATGACAATTTTATAGTCTTGCTAGTTTCTGCTTCTTGCTCTTTAAATTCCTTACTCTCTTAAGTAAACAATCAGATATAATTTGACAGAACAATAATAATTAAGATGGCGCCTTCATCCGGAGTCTCACCCTAGATGACTCATTAGAAGAAAAGTATCTTTTAACGTAAACAAGCCCCCATAAAAGGGAATGAGTCGTTTTGGGAACAATTTGATTGTTAGACAACTTGTGTACAACCAGCATGTCAGAATTGTCATGCAACTATTGCTAGCGGCTATAGCCGTTAGTAATAATTTAATGTGTTCTCCTGACATTAATGGCTTTCCCCTGTGCCTCCCCACTGGGAGGACACTACAGCTCCATGGGAGGTATTTCCCAATCAACACTGAGAGTGTTGATGAAGGAATCAAGCAATTTTATTTCCTGCAATCCATGGTTGCAGGAAGCGTATTGTGTCATCTATGGCTCAACTCTAACTCAGATGCATATCACCCTTCCAAACTCTACAAAACATTGGACCTATTCAGCTGCCTTGCAAGATATAAAGAGCGTAACAGCGGTCCTCCTGTCAATATTCCTCTATAGAAACTCATATTTCTAATACAAAATCTTTTATACAGCTGTGAAACTACCGTACTTAAAATTAAAATAAGGGATTAATTTATTAAAATGGGAGAGTATAGCTCTGCATAAAAACCAATCAGCTTCCAGGTTTTTTTGTCAAAAGGTAATAAAACAAGCTGGAGTTAGAAACCTATTTGCTGCCATGCACAGCTGCACCATATTTTGCACTCCCTAGTTTTAGTAAATCAACTCTATGAGGTTCCTTAAAAAAAATTATACTCACTTGGTGGATGCAGAATTGGTCCCCCACCACTTCTAAGACCACTGATTACTTGGGTCTTCAGTGAGCAGAGATTTGGTGACTGTCAGCTCTGCCTCTTTAGCGCTCACTGAATCAGTGGGCTGTGGAGGGGGTGGAAGTGGCAGGCTGAGGTTCTCAGCAGCTTGATGAGAGGCTGAACCAGCTGCCAGTCCAGGCATCTGGGTGGATCGATCCAGATGCCTGGAACTGCTCAGTGGCATCAGCTGACAGAAAGTTTTAGAGGAAACTGCAATCCATAAGAGAAGTAGGGCCAAAAAAGCATTGCCCATACTTTTCCTTTAAATACTTAAAGAAAATAACCCCCGCTTCCAATGCATTTTTTAAATAAAACTTCCTGCCACTGTATGGAGACATCAGAAATTTAATTTTCCTCCTGGAAACCCCACTATATCATCAAAATGTTTTGGTTTAACATTACTGGCTGTGCCCGCTTGGGCGCAGTTTAGGTTTAAAGCTTCTTGTTGTTTCATTATGCCTGCTTTAGATGCTTGTTTGTCATGACCCCTCACTATTGTATGAGGAAACTAGCCTGTTTTGGACCAAGATGATAGACATATGGGATACGTGCCTTTTGATAGTTCTTTAGGTATAATTGTATCGATATGTCCTCTAATGCAGTAATGTTATTTTAATGTAATGTATCTGTTATATGTTGGCTCATAGCCCAGTTTGCTTTACCATGCTACCCCAATACTCAATACTTTCAGTACCAGACTGCTTGTGACACTTCCAGCACATAGTACAAATGACCCAAAGGGTCAGTAGTATACAAAACATTATAAAAGAGAATGAGAAGCTTTAAGGAGAAACAATAAGTTCAATATACATATAACGGTCATGTGGCCACATCTTCATAGAACAATGTTATGATGCAAATAAAGTATGTCCTGTAATATAAGACATAATGTAAAAAATATGAAATGGGTAGCTCAACATATGGTAATATCAGTAAAATAGCAGCTGTGACAGAAAAGAAGAATGTAAGGTCTTCCAAGCATTACATTTGGTGTCAAAGAGGTACATTGTATCAAATAACGTGGTGTTATACGCTCCATGAGCATTACAGAATCTACTCAATAATAATCAATAATAAGAGAAAATAAAACCACAGTGGATTTCCATTGAAGGGCTATTGCCCAAAACATTGATCAATTTTCTACTATATACTGTATATACCATAATTTGTAGACTCTATAACTTTCACACAGAGTAAATAATATAAACTGAGTTTGGGTATGCTAATACTTGCAGTGCCACTCTAAGCAAGAAAGGAGAATGTATATAGTCCTGCTGGTACTCAGGAATGAGGTGCTGGCTGAAAACATCATCATCCAGTAGCGTGTAGCATACTTAGAAAAATCACTGCTCATAAATTGCTGGGTCAATTTTTCTAAGTATGCTACATACTACTGATTTGGAATCTGTTACCAAAAAAATGTAGCAGAGCACGTTTTGGCCTACATTTATGAAACTTTTATCACAGATAAATAACCCAATGGTGATCAAATACTACCAAAAGAAAGCTCTGTCTCAAAAAATAATAACAATTTCATTTTGGTAGAGCATTGAGTGCCTGAGTAATTGTCATTCAAATTGTGACAGCACTGAAAGCAAAAATTGGCCTGGGCAGGAAGGGGGGTGAAGATTTTCAGTATTGAGTTGGTTAAAGAATCTCTCCCTTGTGAAAATCAGCCTCATTTGGATGAAATTTCCAACTTGACAGATACATTTGTCTACCATCAGTCTCAACTTATTCAATCCTTTCACCCACAATTGACTTTTCTAATCCTCCCCAACATCCCTGTATCAAATAATAGGTGAAGGAAACAGTTGCTTGTCTAATTCAAACACAGGTAAGCAGCCAAAAAAGAGCAAGAGCAGATGAAAAGGAAAAAAAAAAAAGCTAAAAATATCAACTGAACCAACTCCAAGCACTTTCTTTTTCTCGTCATTATATTTTTACTCTGCAGTTATTCAATTTATATTTGCATTGCTTCAGTGCACCATTTTAAAAGCACATCTTTCTGATGCGCTTATTCTTTTTACTTCAGAGCTTCAAGTCAGTGTGTCGGAGAGGATGAGTTTGTACTCATAACTGCGTGCCTCTCTTGAGCTTTCTGTATTTAGTAGTGTGTCAGTCTGCACGATTGTGACATAGAATATTTGTAAATTTAAGTTATGCAATCATGTGTGTGACAGATTATTAATGAGTCTTTTTTCTTAATTCCTGTCATATGGCAGCTTATACACTGGTGACTAATAGTAAATTAGGGAAGGCTTGAAATCTCATTTAAGGAACATCTGGTTGGCTACACATTAAGGTGTCAGTACTGGTATGGAATTACAAGATCTAAGATGTGGTACTTAAGTCTTGTAACAAAATACATGCTTTAAGTACCACCACAAAAAGCGTATACAATTTACAAATCTATTATCTGACAAACAGTTTCATGTAGCTAATTACAGGGCATTAGGGATAGGGTTCAAGGCAAATTCTGTGGGTTTTCAGATATGCTATCCCTTCAAATGTATATGTAGATTCACCCGGGAGAATTTTTATTCAAACTATAATGCACTGAGCCTGTGAACTATGACCAGCAGCCAACAGAAAACTGTACTTTAAAGTGTTTGTAAAGGCATTTTTTTTAATTAAAATAATAAACATGTTATACTCACCTCCTCTGTGAGATGGCATTGCACAGAGTCGCCTCAAACCTCCTTTTCTGTGGTCCCCCGCTGGTGATCTTGGTTCCTCCTCTCCTGTGTCTGCCGCCATAACAAGCACTTGCTATAGGGCAATCGTGCAAGCTAAATCCCCAGCTGGGCTGTGTGTATCCATTGTCCACTCTCTGCTTACAGGATTTAACTGACAATAGCAGGAGCCAATGAATCCCACCACTCTCAATTAAGCTTATGAGAGCATGGAGAGGGAAGAGAAGAACTGAAGCCATGAACAGCACTGGATCAATATAGGGTCGATGCAATTGCAGCCATGATTCTGATATAACCATTTGCCATCCATAGCATTTATATATGTATGCTTGATGGCAAGTGGTTAAATTATTAGTTCACGCTTGATAACATGTTACGTGCTATACCCGTATTTAAGATGTAACATGTTACTGTTAAGCATCCCCCTCTTGCCCCCCTAACCCATGCCCCCCCATCATAGATGGCAGGGGTTCTTTTCTCCACACCCTATTTTAGTTCACAGCACACAACTGTATCACTGGAAAGAAATATAAAACAAAGTGCAAGAACAGTTTGCACCTTTTGATAATGTTCACATTTACTGTTCCAGTCTACCCTCATAGCTTAAACAAAAGTTAGGCATGCACGGGTTAGTCCTATTATCCGACATTAAAAGTGCCCTGGTGCTGGCCATTTTAACACTGCTGTATCCTCTGGAGTCTCTTAATTCTTGTAGTAAAACCCTTACCTGTAACCTTTGTTTCAAGTATATACTCTCTTATATGAAACATTCTACTGCTGACCAATTTTACATTGCTGCAGTATCTCAATTCGAAATAGAAGTTTGATAGAAATTGGCCAGTGGCAGGAAAGCTTTGTTACAGTAATAACAGGGACAGTTTCAGGAAACTACTGGCCAATTTCTATCTGCTAGTCAAAGTGGGCCTATTACCACCTAGTAAAAAAAAGCATGTGTTACTGCTAAAACTGCCTGAAAAAAAGCCTTTCATCAAACTGAAATGAAACAGATTGGGGTGCTCCTGCTGTATGTAAGGTTTAAAAGAAACACATGGGCCTGTGTTTCAGTATAAAGGAATTATTGTTTTTTTCTTTGCTCTAATTTGCATACCACCTGTGATTTCTACAAGTACTAAAGGACAGAAGTGCACATTGTAAAATCAAAGCTCATAGAGAAATAAAAAAGGCAAACAGGGGTCAAAACACAGAAATTTACCTGATGAAACCATTGTTTTTTAAAACATACACCAGAAAAAAAATTGACAGCACTCCTTTAAACTTACATTTATACAAATACTTGGCCGCATCTCCAGTAATACCAGCGTATATTGTTTATTCTCTATTTCTATTAAAGTACATGTACATTAACCAGATAAAATTTAGATTGCTAAAGCACTGTACATCATTCTTTGGTGTATATCAATATTGATAACCTCCTGCAGCCTCTTTGCGACCACTTTATGTCTACATTAAGCACCCCAGCAATGACTGCATGGCATTTCCCAAGATGGGTTATCTGATGGTGACAACAATGGATCATGCTTGCGTAATGTGTTAAAATGCATAGAAGCATAGAAACATAGAGGGGAGATGATCAAAACCAAGTGGCCTACGGAGTCTGCCCCATCCTCTCTCTCTTATACAGTATATATATTATGAAAGTGCGAGGCTCTGTCACTGTGGAAATGGTCAGTGTTTGCACTGTTGCTGAGTGCAGGACTACAGGGTGTTGATTTTGAGTGGAAAAAACTGCTTTTGAAGATTTCTCCGGATTTTGGTATTTCTAGATGGAGCACCCTAGTTTTGATATTTCAAAGCACCTTGGCAGGGAAGAGATCCCCAGTATCGGGATTTTTGTTGACGACCATCAGGTCCAGGTGCACACAGCCCTTATAATGTGTAAAATTAAAACTTCAGCGCAACAAATAACTCCTCAAATTCCTGTGTATACCAGTACTGCTGACACTTACATGCGTCTCCACACACAAAAGATAGTCATATAATAGTGCCGCACACATATCTCTATAATCTCACATATGAATTAAAGCATCCAAACTATGTGATTATGCAACCAGGGTGAATACACTAAATACAACTTAAAAGTCCATAATGTGTGCTTGATCCGTGCCTTTATAGTTTGTTCCCAAACATGTGCTTTATATTGCTTATATCCACATATATTCCTATAGGTGCTCCTCCACCTGAGACATACATATATACTCTCACCTCCTTTTATGACCCAAATTGCATAGGTCAAAAACCGCCTTTCCCTTTTAACCCGTGTAGGTATACTGCATAGATGACTCCACTTTCCTCCTCACTCTGCTGCAAACGGTACCATCTCCTTTTTATCCCACAATCCTCCGTTTTCTGTCTCTCCAATCTAAGCATTGAAAGTGTGATCTCTGTAACTTACAGTTGTGATGAGATAGTGATAACTCCAATCTTAGTTGAATACCACAGTCAGTCACTCAATTAGATGACATCTTGTAGATCTTGTGAAGCGTATTCCATAAACTGAGAGAATCTTACAACAATGAACATCGGATAGGTCAAAAGATCATAATGTGACCTGCTTAATGACATGAGGCTAGAAGCTGAAATGCATTTCTGGGAAAAAGGGTGGGCTATCTATACAGCATTAACTAAACCAGAGGAAAGGGAGGAGCAGAGACAAAATATAGAGAACACTTAACGGCATATGACAGTCATGTGAAACATGACACTCCGCATATGTAAACAGAAAAAGAAAAGGTTTAGTGGCTTGACGCCATCGGCCCACCCTACAAGTCACGTCACATTTACGAGCCGCCATCTTGGAAATTACAACTAGAGCTAAACATCCTAAACCTTATTCACACCCTTAATGTACTTAAACATTTCAGTCATGTCTCCCCTTTCTCTTCTTTCCTCATGGCTGAAGCCTCACCTGATATGTTTTATCTCCCATACCTTTCACCAATTTTGCTTCCTATTTCTAGACTTGTTTTACCTTATCAATATCTTTTTGTAAGCAAAGTCTTCAGAACTGGACACTTGTATTGAAAGCCTATGTGACAGGGTGACACCACAGAAACATGGTTGAGAAACAGGGCCAGAGCATTGTCACACCATAACAGAGTGCAACTAATAAAGGATTTTGGGTTTAGGTGAACCTTAAGTGCTAGATTTTTATGCAGTGCTTTGAATACATAGCATTGCACATATTCAGGGCACCAAGATGACATTTCTAGCTACCTAATTAACATTATTTCCTCCATCAGTAAACTAGTAATTAAACAGAAGATTCCGCCCAAAATGAAACCACCCTTTTAAAACATCAACCAAATGCTGATGGGCATCAACTCTTCCACACTTCTGAAGTGTGGAAGTGAAGTTCTGAAGCCAATGCAAGCATGGCCACTGTATATAGAAAAATGGGGAAAAATGAAAATAAATACATACAAATTTAATTTAATCTGTTTATAAATTGGCTAATTCAGTTAGGAAAAATAGATTCTGAAGTGATAGCTAAAAGCAGCAAGATAAAAAGTAAAATTATGTGGAAACACCTCTAGCTTATTGAGCTCAGGTGATACCTATAAAGGGTGTTGTTAATGCTACAGCATGAATTAGACATTTTGTGGACTCCAGTGAGACACTGACAAACTTCTTGGGTGCTGGTAACCAAAATGAGGTCTTGTAGCTTGTGAAGGCTATCCTATAGGGGATTCCTTTCCACCACCTCCTGCACCCTGGTCCGGATGTACCTGTTTCCTCAGCAGTAAGCCAATTTTATTGACCACGTTCACACATTTGGGCTATATCACCCACTTTTTCCTTCGTTTACACTGCACATATGACTATGAACAATGGTTTTAATTCCTTTCAAGTGATTAATAAAATCCTTCTTTTTTATTCTGGATAACATTGTCATCATCCTTGCTAATTTTTAATACTTTACTGGTCACTATTAATTTGGCTCTGCTACTGAGCGCTATATCAGTAGCGCTCAGTATCATCTACTGTTCCATCTCTGTGAGAACAGTTTGGAGAAGGTCCTTTACTGTTCTGGAATTATTGTGACCCTCTCACAAATGTCTTGATTGATCTGACTTTGTGCAAAGTACTTGAATAGACAACATAGAACCCTGAGATCAGCCCATCTAAATAACTGAAATGTGTATTGCAAGCCAAGTCTTCTCATATAACATCAGTATCTGACCTCACACACATTAAAATCCTATCATCAGGGAAAACTATACCTAAAATGGTATATATTACCATTTACTCGTCACTCTTAAACACAAGCCCAACTTCCATGCTTACAAGGACAGCTTGCTCCTCCTGGCAGCTCCAAGGGTCCCTCTCTGCCCTGTACTCATGGCAGGGACAAAATGCAGATGCTAGTGCAGTGTGGTCATGGGTAGGAAGGGGCATCATGTGATAGGCTGCACCCTCTATGATAACCATCTGCTTCCCGGGTGCATAGATGCCAAGTTCCATGGATGATCACACTGCAAGTTAGAGAGGTGGAGCCATCTACAGTGCGGGAGGCACCAGAGGTGTGTTTTTGAAAAGGTAAAATGCATGTAAGCTTTGATGAATGGGGTGGTGTGTGCAGAGGTGAGGGATAGGGAGGGTTTGTGCAAAGATTGAGGAGTGGTAAGGTCAGAGTTGAGATGGAGTGGAAATATATAGTGCACTTCTGAAACCTGTATTCTGCATGTAGAGTACCCCTGAACCCTGCACTCTGTATGTATCATACCTCTAAACCCTGAATTCTGTATGTAATGTACCCCGGAATCCAGCACTTTGTACGTAGTGCACTCTTGAATACTGCACTCCACGTAGTGTACTCCTGAATGCTGCATTCAATACATAGCGCACCCCTGAATCCTGCACTCTGTACGTAGCACACACCTGATTCCTGTACTCTGTACATAGTGAAACCCTGAACTCAGAAATTCTGTATATTGCATGCTCCTGAACCCTGCCCTCTTTAAGTTGCCCACCTCTGAACCCTGAACTCTGTATGTAGCACACCCCTTAAATCTGCACACTGTATGAAGCAAACCCATGAAACCTGCACTGCTGAACTTTGTACTCTGTGTGTAGTGCACTCCTGAACACTGCACTCTTTACATAGTGCACCCTTGAACCCTGTACTTTGTTTGAAGGGCACCCCTAAACCCTGTATTCTATATGTAGTGCACTCCTAAACTGCACTGTGTATGTAGTCCACCCCTCAACCCTGCACTCTGTGTGTAGAGTACCCCTTAACCCTTCATTCTGTGTTTAGCACACCCCTGAACCTTTCATTCAGTGTGTAGTGCACTCTTAAACTCTTCACTCTGTATGTAGCCCATTCTTGAGCTGTGCTCTCTGCAGGTGGCACACTCATGAATCCTGCACTCTATATTTAGCACACCCCTGATATTTAATGCCCTCCTCCTGTGACGGTGCGCGGCTTCAGACCCCAGCCCTTCTCACCAACTCGTGACCGAAGGACCAGCCGATCTCGCACCGTGCTGTCACTTGCGTAACAATGCCACTCTCAGCTGCACCCTGCACAAAGATTTTCCAGCTCGCAAGACCACAATCTATGTGCCAGCAGCCTGAGAGCTATTGTTAATGGGTCAGGTTAATTACACAATTAACCCTTCACACTGCCACCACCACCTTTTTACAGAGTAGGAGGAAACTCACAAATCTTAGCAGTAATAGTATGATATTAGTATAAGCGTCTCTAATACACACTATCACCACAGACAGATGTATTCAAAGGATTATTGCATACAGTAGAACTCTTCAGAGACAGGGATTCTTTAGTTTGCATTAAAAGCTTTAGAGACAGTTCAACACTTTTCAGAAAATAGGATTTATTACTAAAAAGATCAAAATGGTGCAATTAAAATATTTACAGAAAAAGATGTAACAAAGATATAAAGAGAACAATAAAACAACAGAGAAATAAAAGAAAGAAGTTCAGAAGGCAGAATACTTGCAAAAGTCCTTGGTTTGAGCAGAGTCCAATTGTCCGAACAAAAGGCCGCTTTGGCTCTCAAGTCTCTTAGATGGTTCCTGATGGATGTTAAAGGAGAGCTCTTTTTTCTCCAGGCTGTCAGTCTTTTTCTATCATCACAGAGGGGTGTCTCCTGAGAACAAATGACCAATCATCCCATTTAGGGATGGTTGTTAGGCTGTAACCAAGGTTATGACCAAATCCCTTACAATTTCATACTATGGTCAATAACCTTCAATAGGTACAGGTAGCATCCTAGCAACTGGCAGATTAATATTTAGAATTATATTCCAAAAGCAAAGCTACCAAACATAGCATATCCTGCCACTCAGGATAAAAGAAATTGCTTTCTACTCTCTTGTAGGTGCTAACATAGGGATGTAAGGTCTCATGTGACTCCTATTAAAATGACCTATCCAAATATATACTACATATTAATGTGCCCAGTTCCTGCTGAAGTTTATGAATTTTTATGAAAAATGACTCATGTGGAATGTATGTTTTATGGCACACCCTAGCTCTAATGGCCTAACAGGTCATGACTGACTGAGTTATTGTTTTTCGATCGGGCAGAGGAAAGTGGTTTTCAAGCAGACCCCCTGGAACCAGACTAATTAGTGATTTACAGCCATAGAGCTCATCTAGCTGTGTTTTATTTAGGATAAGAGGCCCTTTTGACCTCCGTTCAATTACAGCCTCACATTCCATTCAAAAGGGAGGAGGGAGGACAGGAGAAACAACATTGCTGCGACCTAACAAGATGGCAGCATCCATGCCTCTATTGCGCACAATCGTCACACCTCCCACTGCAGTTTGGCTACATCCACCATTTAATTTAATGTGGTTCCGCGGGATATGGGCACTTCTCACAAAACAATTCAGTAAGCGCATTGTGATGGAGAGTGATTTTATGGGCTTTCTGAACAGCATTAATATATTGATACAACCTGCATTCCAATATGAAGTGCAACATCACCTGATGGTCCCTGCCAGCCACAAATGCATAATTCAGGTGTAGGAGGACATGTAGGAGTAAGGATGCTTGCCATCCTGTTTCATTTTCTATTTTATTGGACATACGTATTCATGAGGGTTCCCTGTATTCATCAGGTTAGGAGGTTTGTTTGTTTAGGATGGGATTTGCAATTGTCTTTTTTGGTGCTTTTCAGGTGAGTGAACTCATTAGCACTTCAAAACGTGTTCAAGGGGGTCTGTTGGCTCGGGAGGTATCCTATACAGCAGATTCGGTTAGCTTATATGTCAAAAACTGATCAGTCAGGGAAGGGTATGTAGGTTCGAATTTTTAGCATTCAGGACTCCTAATTTGCCTGGTCAGTGAAGTTCAGGCATTTCTTACAGTATGCCCATCCTTGCCACGGTCATTCCTTGTGTATGTAGACTGGTCTGTATTGTCTAAATTCTAGTTTATTTCCATTTTTAGGAAATACCTTGCGGCAGCTGTTTATGATTCATTTGTAGATAGATTGAGTGGTGTTCAAGAGGGAGTTGTATTCTTCTGTCTATTTCTACTGCTCTGCTTTTATGGGTTTATTACTTGTTTGTATTTTGTAGTTTCCTTTCCAGGTGATGGTATCTGCCTCATTTGGATTCTGAGACAGTCATACATTTTTGGAGGGCTAGACGAGCAAATGGTAGATCCAGTGACAGACAGCTGGCTATCCTGTTGCATTTAACATGTGTTCCTTGGATAGGGGTGCCAGGCATGATATGGAGTAGGGTAGTGCTGAAAGTGCATTGCTTTGCTGGGCTAGATGGACAACCTGATATTTTGTTGCTGCATGTTGGTGGGAATAATTTGGGAGTTAGGTCCACATGTAAACTGATTTGTGATTGTAAGTTTGATTTTCTCAGGCTCCAGCTTTTCCAGGTATGCTTATTGTATGATCTGATATTGTAAGCCATACAACATGGTATTTGGCCAGATATGTGGAGAAAGTAATACGGATTGTATCCAAGTAAATAAGGAGGTGGACAGGTTTGTGATTCACAAGGTTTGTGATTAGTCATCCACCGTTTAGTGTTAAAGGTTGAAACTTAGTAGTACCTTTGGAGTGATGGCATCCACCTCAACATCATAGGCACTGAGATGTGGTTCTTAGTATTAAAGGATAGAGTGCAGCAAGGTTTGAGAGCATGGAGGAGAGTGGTAGGGTAAAGGCTTTCCCATGCATTCGTATGAATGTTGATGCTCTTTGGAGGTAGTAAAATTAGCTCAGAATATGGAAAATGGAGGTCACTGCAAATAGTTAGGATTGTCCCCAAGCCAGTATGTTGCTGCTGGGGACCTAATATAATTATAGGGTTTTCTGCAGTAAGAAAATAGGATGTGTTTGGTGCCTTCAAAGACCAGCAAGCTTTGTTTATTTCTGTTTTAAGAAATTACTGTTATATTAATTTTATTCAATAATAAAAGGCTGCAAAGGCCATTTTGACTCAGAACTTTGGTCTTGTCTTTTTTATTTATTTAAGAGGTTGCGTTTGGGAAGATGGCCTAGCAGGTAATTGTTAAAGTTGGGAATATCTATTTTGCACAAATCATGTTGATATATTTCCACTTGATCACCGCCACAGGCAATAGGCTGCAGTGCTGATCTGTGCATTCTGATGAGGAGTCTCTGTCAGAATACAATGACCTAGAGGTGAGCATTCCTCATCTACATTGAATGTGTGGATGCGGAAATTGGTTCAGTTTTGGCCATTCAACCAGATGACTAAACGAAAACACGGCCAGCTTAAGGGTAGACAAGGAACAGTCAAGGACACAGCATTTGCTTATGATATTCTAATTCTGAGTGAGGTGACAACAATGAAGTGGTAGGCAGGATGTGGGAAATGGTTTAGGTCAAGCACAGAGAGGGTAAAAGGGGCTCCTGCAACCCCCTTTTTTAAGTTAAGATCTGCTTACTGATGTTGATTTTTAGAACTCAGTCATGCTAATTTCAGTGTTGGCCCTTCCAGGACATAGCCTCTTATTTTTGTTGAAAGGAAGGATGTTAAAGTATATGTAAACATTTATTTTCTCAGTATGTGTACAATCATGCTTCAATGTACAGTTGCAAGAAAAAGTATGTGAACCCCTTGGGATTACGTGGAGTTTTGCATGAATTGGGCATAAAATGTGCTCTGAACGTCATCTAAGTCACAACAATAGGAGAACACAGTCTGCTGAACATAATACTACACAAACATTAGATGTTGCCATTGTTTAATTGCACATAACATGTAAACATTCACAGTGCAGGGAGGAAAAAGTATGTGAACCTTTGGACTTAATAATTTTTTGACACTCCTTTGGCAGCAATAACCTCAACCAAACGTTTCCTGTAGTTACAGATCAGACCTGCACAACGATCTGGAGTCATTTTGGACCACTCCTCTTCACAAAACTGTTTCAGTGTAGCAATATTCTTGGGATGTCTGGTGTGAATCGCTCTCTTACGGTCATGCCACAGCATTTCAATCGGGTTGAGGTCAGGACTCTGACTGGGCCACTCCAGAAGGCGTATTCTGTGCTGTTGCAGCCATTGTTTTGTTGAATTTCTTGTATGCTTTGGGTCATTGTCCTGTTACATCACCCATCCTCTGCAGAGCTTCAGTTGGCGGACAGATGGTCGTACGTTTTCCTGCAAAATGTCTTGATAAACTCTGGAATTCATTTTCCCATCAATGACAACAATTCGTCCAGGCCCTGAGGCAGCAAAGCAGCCCCAAACCATGATGCTCCCTCCGCCATGTTTTACAGTGGGGATGAGGTTTTGATGTTGGTGTGCTGTGCCTTTTTTTCTCCACACATAGTGTTGTGTGTTCTTCCCAAACAACTCAATCTTGGTTTCATCTGTCCACAGTATATTTTGCCAGTAGTGCTGTGGAACATTCAGGTGCTCTTTTGCAAACTTCAAACGTGCTGCAATATTCTTTTTGGACAGCAATGGCTTCCTCCGTGGTGTCCTCCCATGTACTCCATTCTTGTTTAATGTTTTCCTTATTGTAGATGTGTCAACAAAAATGTTAGCATGTGCCAGAGATTTCTGTAGGTCTTTAGCTGACACTCTGGGATTCTTCTTTACCTCATGCAGCATTCTGCGCTGTGCTCTTGCAGTCATTTTTACAGGACGACCATGCCTAGGGAGAGTAGCAACAGTGCTAAACTTTCTCCATTTGTAGACAGTCTGTCTTACTGTGGACACATGAACATCAAGGCTTTTGGAGATACTTTTGTAACCCTTTCCAGCTTCATGCAAGTCAATAATTCTTGATTGTAGGTCTTCTGAGAGCTCTTTTCTGCGAGGCATGGTTCACATCAGACAGTGCTTCTTGAAACCAGTAAACCCAAAACAGATGTGTGTTTTTTTAAGGGCAGGACAGCTGTCAGCAACACATCCAATATCATCACACTGATTGGAGTCAAGGTTGGCTCACTCCTGGCTCCAATTAGCTCTGGGAGAAGTCATTAAGCTAGGGCCTCACATACTTTTTCCTCCCTGCACTGTGAATGTTTACATGTTATGTGCAATTAAACCATGGCAACATCTAATGTTTGAGTAGTATTATGTTCAGCAGACTGTGTTCTTCTATTGTTGTGACTTAGATGACGTTCAGAGCACATTTTATGCCCAATTCATGCAAAACTCCACATAATCCCAAGGGGTTCACATACTTTTTCTTGCAACTGTATATAGCCTTATTAACTTCTTCCCACTGGCTTAAATGTGGCCTCACAGTAATAGGTCTTTTTCCATGAGGCCGCGTAATGCACAGAGACTGAGCTATTGCCGACAGCTCTGGGATTCCTACTTATGATTGGAAGACAGAAGGACTGCCTACTAATCACATGACTGCAGTGATAGCCTGTCATTGGTTATGTGTGTATTAAAAAAAATAAATCTAAAATAGCTAAATAGCTAGATCAGGGTTTGATCTAGGCCAGGGACAAGGTCAGGGTCAAAGGTCAGGGTCTATGCTTTTTAGGTAGGCTTAAAAAAAAATTTAAATTAAGTATCAGTGTAAGTTACTGTCAGTGTCAATGTGTTTTAGGTAGGATAAAAAAGTGAAATTCTTTGTATTGATTCCGGGCCCTATTACAGGTACAGACATTAACCTCGCTAGCGGTCTGATTATGACAGTATTTCTGTGCTGAAAGTGGTACATTTTTTTACATGGAAATATGTAGTTTTTTTTATTGTAGGCCTATAATTTTTAGGAATAACTCACTAAAATCTGTCCGAACAAGAGTCTAGTAAACATGAAATGGGCCCTGCAGGAGACTTGTGGAAAGAGCGTTTTGGCAAACTTTTTAGCTGATGCTACAGAGAACATTGGTGGAGAATACAGTCCAACACAAGGTGTAAGAATTCGGTCCCTGTTTATGTGATGCCAATCTATCTAAAGAGCCCCTGAATTTGGAGGATTCCGTGGTGATCTACATTACGCTTTATGGCCCTGTAGGGTCTTAGAGTGGAGGTGAGAGGCCATTGCAGCAAGACTGCCCGGGGTCACTTTCTTTGAAGTGTGCTGTGATTCACTTACACTCCTGTATGAACTATGGACACCTTATCCTGCACTTAACCACTGTTACTAGTTTATTAAGGGCCATTGTTTTTCTGTTTATCCCTAGGTGGTTTTGGGTCATGTTATTACTCATATTTACTATCTGGTTATATACTGTATTTAGGCTTTAGTCTTTTAGCGCTGCATCAACTTTACATTCTATTCATATTGCCCTTGTTTGGTATGGGACAGATGCTGGCTGCTTTTTAGTTAGTTTTTTACTCACCACTTACCATAAGAGCGCAGGAGGATTTTTTATGTTATTTGGGGCACAGGACAAAGCACTAGGTACAAAATGTATGTGAAATGGTTTGATACAGTAATGTTTTACTATGTGATTTTAGTGTATTTAGTGAATGTCACTTTTTGACATTTTTAAATTTCCCGCCGTTCCGTCCCCGTACGTCCCAACGCTCACAGGGGACGGAACCCAGATGACAGATGCCGGCATCCGCCAGAGGACATTGCTGGGGACGCTGCAGGAGGGACATCGCGGGAGCACAGGACAAGGTAAGTGCAGAAGAAATCCTGGAGCAGCGCTGCAGGGTATTCCTGAGTGTAGCTCGGGGTTACCGCTTGTGGTGCTGAAACTTTACCCCGAGCTACACTCGGGAATACCGCCAGGGGGGTTAAATAATGTACACATGTGGTATCACTGCGATCATAAGGAGCAGGAGAATTTGTTTTGGGTTGTTCTTTGGTGGTAAGTTATAGTAATAAAAAGAAGAGAAATATACAGCTACATTTCAAAAAATTATTTTTTTCTTTACTGTTTTGAGTCAGTTTTCCTTAGATAAAAAAAAATAAAATTGTCAGGAGATATTTACAGTTTTAACATTTAGGTTCCGTTCACATATGAGTGTTTTGAATCACGGGCAGAATCGCCATGATTCTGTCCACAATTTCAAAACCCTCTGCTAAAATTACAGATCACACAACATGAATTTCAGATTCCATTCATTTTAATAGCACCTAAAAACACAGTGTGGTTCTGACATGCGAGAAATCACCTTCAATTGAGACAAACCACATTACACAACGCTTGTTGCTGAAAAAGGAGCAGGAGCTTCTTTCGGGCAACCAGCTTTGCATGTTGCGGTGTACCGTGATTTCAGCGCTTCAGCGACAATCATGGCAGAACCACAATGCGTTTTAGGTACTATTAAAAATTAAAGGAATATGAAATTCGCCCTGTTAGATTTGTCATTTTAGTACACTGTTTTAAAATCATGAGCAGAATCATGATAACTTTGATTGCAATTCAAAACTCCCCTATGTGAACCGAGCCTTACCACCAAATGAAAGCCCAATTTGTCTTGAAAAACCAAGGTATAATTCACCTGGATACATTAGTTGAGATGGTATGTTCAATATTACTAATACAGGTCATACAGTACATGGGTTGAATTACGAACATTTTCTTTCGAAAATCGAAAATTTAATTTGTTTTTAATCCGATGGTGCCACCATTGGTTTCAAAATTCTATTAACCAAGCCTTCAGTTTCACCTCATGTTGCTTTAGAAAATAAATTTTGTCGCTGGGAATTTTTTTTTATTTCCAGGTCACAGTTCATTCTCATTTATTTTTCAATAATATTTCTCACTTTATTCTCCCATTATTGATTAGAAATTTGTTTGTCTTTCAAGAAATTTCAAACATGCCCAACCACTCAAATTTGATGGCTACACGAAAATCCTCTATTGCTGTGGCCCACTAATGGTGCAAAATTCAAACAAAAATTCTTACGATTTTCGAAAGAAAAGTTATTCGTAATTCGACCCATGTATGGTATAACAAAGGGTTAACTTCTGTGTTACATTTATATATTTATTGACAGGTTCATATTTTTACCCTTTCAGATCTGTGGATGTAGTACAATGATTAACACACACAGAAAGGGCTCTGAAGAATGCCTTTGTGTCTTGTATATATATGAGAAAGGGGGCTCAAATAAACTGCTTTTAGCCAGTTCTAACAAATGAATGTCTATAATGGTTTTGAGATAATGTGCATCTATGGTCAGGTCAGAAAGATCAATGTATGCAAAGATAGAAGTAATGAATGTGACATTCCATTTGTGATAACCAGTATCTAAATATATATATATATATATATATATATATATATATATATATATATTGCTCAAAAAAATTAAAGGAACACATTGAAAACACATCAGATCCCAATGTTGAAAAATATCATACTGATATGGGCTGGGTAATGTGTTCGGAGCATAAGAATGCCCCCTTATTTGATGGAAATGAAAATTATCAACCTATAGAGGGCTGAATTCAAACACACCCCAAAAATCAAAGTAAAAAAATGATACAGCAGGCTAGTCCATTTTGCTGAAATTTCATTGCAGCAACTCATAATGGCACTCATTAGTTTGTATGGCCCCCAAGTGCTTGTATGCATGCCTGACAACGTCGGGGCATGCTCCTAATGAAATGACGAATGGTGTCCTGGGGTATTTCCTCCCACATCTGGACCAGGGCATCACTGAGCTCCTGGACAGTCTAAGGTGCAACCTGGCGGTGTCAGATGGACCGAAACATGATATCCCAGAGGTGTTCTATTGGATTTAGGTCAGGCGAGCGTGAGGGCCATTCAATGGTATCAATTCCTTCATCCTCCAGGAACTGTCTGCATACTCTCGCCACATGAGGACATGCATTGTCGTGCACCAGGAGGAACCCAGTATCCACAGCTCCAGCATAGGGTCTGACAATGGGTCCAAGGATTTTATCCCAATACCTAATGGAAGTCAGGGTGCAAATGTCTAGCCTGTAGAGGTCTGTGTGTCCCTCCATGGATATGCCTCCCCAAACCATCACTGACCCTTCACCAAAACATAAGGAGGTCGGGCCCTCAGGCCACCCTCATGAAGTCTGTTTCTGATTGTTTGGTCAGAGACATTCACACCAGTGGCCTGCTGGAGGTCATTTTGTAGGGCTCTGGCAGTGCTCATCCTGTTCCTCTTTGCACAAAGGAGATGACACCAGTCCTGCTAATGGGTTAAGGACCTTCTATGGCACTGTCCATCTCTCCTAGAGTAACTGCCTGTCTCCTGGAATCTGCTCCATGCTCTTGAGACTGTGCTGGGAGACACAGCAAACCTTCCAGCAATGGCATATATTGATGTGGCAACCTGGAGGAGTTGGACTGCCTGTGCAACCTCTGTAGGGTCCAGGTATTGCCTCATGCTACCAGTAGTGACACTGACCCTAGCCAAATGCCAAACTAGTGAAAAACAGTCAGAAAAGTAGAATAGGGAAAAAAATGTTAGTTGCCTCCACCTATAAAACCATTCCTTTTTTGGGTGGTCGACTCATTGTTGCCCACCTAGTGCACCTGTTGTTAACTTCATTAACACCAAAGAAGATGAAACTGATCAACAACCCCCTCTGCTACTTAACTGACCAGATCAATATCCCAGGAGTTTAATTGACTTGATGCTATACTCTGATTAAAATGTGTTCCTTTAATTTTTTGAGCAGTATATATATATATATATATATATATATATTGGGACACCCCTCCAAATCATTGGATTCAGGTGTTCCAATCACCTCCATGGCCACAGGTGTATAAAATCAAGGACATAGGCATGCAGACTGCTTCTAAAAACATTTGTGAAAGAATGGGTCGCACTCAGGAGCTCAGTTAATTCAAACATGGTACCGTGATAGGTTGCCACCTGTGCAATAAGTCCATCCATGAAATTTCCTTGCTACTAAATATTCCACAGTCACCTGTTAGTGGAATTATAACAAAATGAAAGCAACTTGGAACAACTCTGTCATGAAGTGGTAGGCCAGGTAAAATGACAGAGCGGGGTCAGCACATGCTAAACCGCACAGTGAGCAGAATTCGCCAACTGTCTGCAAAGTCAATAGCTAAAGACCTCCAAACTTCATGTGGCCTTCAGTTTAGCAGAACAACAGTGAGAAGAGAGCTTCATGGAATGGGTCTCCATGGCCGAGCAGCTGCATCCAAACCTTACATCACCAAGTGCAATGCAAACCATCAGACGCAGTGGTGTAAAGCACACCACCACTGGACTCTAGAGCAGTGGAGATGCATTCTCTGGGGTGACGCATCATGCTTCTCTGTCTGGTAATCCAATGGACTTGTCTGGGTTTGGAAGTTGTCAGGAGAATGGTACTTGCCTGCCTGCATTGTGTCAAGTGTAAAGTTTGGTGGAGGGGGGATTATGGTGTGGGATTGTTTTTCAGGGGTTGAGGTTGGCCCCTTAGTTCCAGTGAAAGGAACTCTTAAGGCGTCAGCATACCAAGACGTTTTGGACTTTATGCTCCCAAATTTGTGGGGATGTTTGGGGATGGCCCCTTCCTGTTCCAACATGACTGTGCACCAGTGCACAAAGAAAGTTCCATAAAGACATGGAAAAGTGAGTGTGAAGTGGAGGAACTTGCCTGGCCTGCACAGAGCCCTGACCTCAACCCGACAGAACACCTTTAGGATGAATTAGAGCAGAGACTGCGAGCCTGACATCAGTGCCTGACCTCACAAATGCTCTTCTGGAAGAATGATCAAACCTTGCCATAGACACACTCCTAAACCTTGTGGACAGCCTTCCCAGAAGAGTTGAAGCTGCTATAGCTGCAAAGGGGGGGCCAACTTAATATTGAACCCTACGGACTAAAACTGGGATGCCATTAACCTCCCTAGTGGTATGATTATTTCAGATTTTTGGTGCTGAAAGCGGTACCATTATTTTGCATGGAAATATGTAGTTTTTTTTATTGTAGGCTGTAATATTTAGGAATAACTCACTGAAATCTGTCCGAACAAGAGTCTATTAAACATCCCGGATATGATAAAATTTGAAACACAAAATCATAAATTATTATTGAATAAATAATCATAAAAAATAATAATATAATAATAATAAATTTAATTCAATAATATAATCAAACCAAAAACACTGAAATTTGAAATATAGCGCCAAGTTCACACATCACTGAGCAAAGTCGCAAAATTGTTTTCAGTGTCTGATGACGCATTTCCCCACGAATCATTATCACTCAATTCTGCAAGTGGTTCTGATTTACTATCACTGTTCTCTAGCCGGTCTAAAACCGCTTTTGACCTAAAGGGACACTTTTTGGACGCCATGGACTTTTCTAAGTTTCCAGGCAGAAAGAACAGTCAAAATGCAGACAGGGGACAGGACAGAGCACTAGGGACAAAATGTATGTGAAATGGGTTGAAACAGCAATGTTTTACTATGTAAAATCGTTTTGAAAAAAATGCCATTTTTTTTAAATTTTCAAATTTCCCGCCGCTGGCGGCGCCCGTATGTCCCAACGTCACAGGGACCGGAACACAGGAGCCAGATGCCGGCATCAGCAGGAGGAGATGGCCGGGGACGCTGCAGGGGACACATCGTGGGAATGAAGGACAAGGTAAGCTCTGCAGGGACTCCCTATGCAGCGCCGCATGGTAAGCCCGAGTGTAGCTCGGGGTTACTGCTTTTGGTACTGACATTTTACCCCAAGCTACACTCGGGAATACCGTTAGGGAGGTTAAAGTTCATGTGCAAGTAAAGGCAGGCGTCCCAATACTTTTAGCAGTATAGTGTATCAGGGGCGGATTGACAACTCATGGGGCCCCTGTGTCCTTGCCCAAACTCAAAAAAGCCTATAAAAAAGGTACCAGGGACATCTCATGGGACCCCCTACTGACCCCGGCCCTCGGGCAGTGCCCGAGTTTCCAAATGGTCAGTCCGCCCCTGTAGTGTATATATATATATATATATATATATATATATATATATATATATACACATACAGAAGTTAACACATTTACACTACTACTGTTAATAGCATAGCAACTAATACCAAGTTTTGTGTAAATCAATAATGAATAAACACCTGTAATACATATGTAATATATTCCAAAATTGAAAAACTGGATTCAGACGTTAAGATTTATTTTACCTTCATCCTTAGTGGGTTAAGCAAATCTTTTTTTTTGTAAATCTCTTTTAAAGTTGCATACAGCACTGCCTTATACAGGCTGACAACACAAGCAGCTTTCTCCCAATTAGCAGCAATGTTGTCCCCCTGCTGTATGCACTATTTCAGATACAGAACCCATCACCCAATTTATGGAGCTCATAAAGCAAACTGACAATCTCAGATTAAAAAATCCCTGTGTGAAGGGGTTTTACCCAATTATTTCACTTCCAATATCTCCACATTTCAACTAATTTGAAGAAACCAGGAGAGAACACTTTTTTTTGCAACTTATTGCACACCACAACACACAAAGGGGTGGATTTACTAAAGACAATTAGACTCTGCATTTTGCAAAGTGCAGTTGCACTCTGCAAGAGCAGTTGCTCCAGAGCTTAGTAAATGAGCAGATGCTTTTCTGACTTCCATAATCCAATCATATACAAGCAAAAATGCAATTTTTAAAACATTTTCCTTTCGCGTGATTGGGTATTCTTTGCAAAGTGAAGCTGTACCTCATTTACTAAGCTCTGGAGCATCTGCACTTGCAAAGTGCAAGGTCTATTTGCCTATAGTAAATCAACCCCAGAGTGTTTACAACTTTGCATGGTCGAGCTAAATGAAAATGCATTGGGGTGACATTGAAAACTAATGTCATGCTACCACTCAGCAAAACACACATTTTACTGTGCGTTACTACAACAAATAGCTTTGAACCCATCCTAAGGATTTTCAGTAGCTCAATCATGTCACTAAAATCATCTGCAAATTATTAATGAGTAGCGAATGCTAAGTGGTTGAACAAATGGCTCCCTAGGGTGGAAGCAACATGTTAACATTTTGTACAATTAATCCTATATGATCACACAATGTATCCATTTTATGTGATACAGCTTTACACCATGCTTCTGTGCAGTTCTAAGTATATGGCTGGAGTTGTAAGGACAGTTTTCAGTTATTTAATCACTCTGCTAAAAGCGCAATGCATAGCGACTGATCGCTAAAAAGGAACATATCAGTCCCTTTGGTATATGCTGCACAAGTAGCATGTAATAAAACTTAATCATGCCTTATTATACAGTGCTCTTACTGAAATTGATTGATCACTACTACGTTGTGCTTGTGTAAGTTAAACTATAGGGACACATTAGTTACATCAGTTAATGGTCGATTTCTACTCTTCAGCTATTCATCAAAGGAACTTTTAGCAGCAAGACTGAGCGACCAAAAAAAAAGCTTTGTATCTTAGGTCAATGTATGGTGGGAGAGAGCACCCACTACTAGTGCCCTAGTGCATGCATTACGTGTTTACAATTAACCTCCCTGGCGGTATGATTATTTCAGATTTTTGGTGCTGAAAGCGGTACCATTATTTTGCATGGAAATATGTTTTTTTTGTATTGTAGGCTGTAATTTTTAGGAATAACTCACTGAAATCTGTCCGAACAAGAGTCTAGTAAACATCCCGGATATGATAAAACTTGAAACACGAAATCATAAATTATAATTTAATAAATAATCATAAAAATAATAATATAATAATAATACATTTAATTCAATAATATAATCAAACCAAAAACACTTAAATTTGAAATATAGCGCCAAGTTCGCACATCGCTGAGCAAAGTCGCAAAATCGTTTTCAGTGTCTGATGACGAATTTCCCCCACGAATCATTAATACTCAATTCTGCAAGTGGTTCTGATTTACTATCGCTGTTCTCTAGCTGATCTAAAACCGCTTTTGACCTAAAGTGACGCTTTTTGGACGCCATGGACGTTTCTCAGTTTCCAGGCAGAAAGAACAGTAAAAATGCAGGCAGGGCGCCGGACAAAGCACTCGGGACAAAATGTATGTGAAATGGTTTGATACAGTAATGGAATACTATGTGATTTTACTGATTTTAGTGAATGTCACTTTTTGTCATTTTTGAATTTCCCGCCGTTCCGTCCCCTGTACGTCCCGACGCTCACAGGGGACGGAACCCAGATGACAGATGCCGGCATCCGCTGGATTACATTGTCGGGGACACTGCAGGAGGGACATCGTGGGAGCGCAGGACAAGGTAAGTGATACAGGGATCGTGGAGCAGCGCCGCATGGTAATCCCGAGTGTAGCTCGGGGTTACCGCTTGTGGTACTGAAACCTTACCCCGAGCTACACTCGGGAATACCACCAGGGAGGTTAAAGTGTATGCAAAGCTATTTTTTTGTTTTAAAGTGAAACCGAACTGTATCTTGGCACCACAAGCTGAAAATGCTATTCAATTAATTTTTAATATTCAAAGCAAACTCACCCATCCATCCATGTCTCCAGGCTTTATTTTGTTCAGAAACAACTCTGAAAAATATTCCATACCATTTCTAATCATAGCCATCTTGAGTAAGGGCAGATGATTCCTAGAGCATTTACTTCCTGGAATTCATCTCTCTTTAGCTCAGGCATGCAGGCAGGAGGGTTTGCTTAGCTGAGATAACCCCTCCTCCCCTCCTCCAGATGAAAGAAAATAAAATTGCTGATGAATAATCCTGGAATGTGTAACATCATTTTGGTCTAGGCCAGAAACCAGGAAGCAACTGAAGAAATGAAAAAAAAAAAAAGAGTTTGAAACAGGTAAATATAATATACCTTTCTATCTATTTACTAAGAAGCATAAGGAATAACAGTTAATGTTCATTGAAAGACTAAAGTTCTGCTTTATCGTAGGGAAGGGTAATTTTCTGCTCCTTTTGGGTATTGAAGAAAACCAGATGCATTCAAAATATGCCAACATTTGTAAAAACTTTATTGTACCGGACATGTACAAATAAAGTCTTGTCGAGGACCTCCTGGTTTGACGTGTTTTACCAGGCGGGACTTTGTTTGTACTTGTGCAGCACAAGAAAGCTTTTACTAATGCTGAATTACACTGAGTACAGCTGGTTTTCTTCTATATAGGTGGGACTCATACTGAAGCTGGAAAGGCTTTTTATCCACAGAGTACTAGTCAACCTAGAGGTCAGATATGAGATTGCTTGAAAGCAAAATTCTTTTGTCTTAGGTTATTTTTGCTGCCTTTGTACTGCTGGGGAGATTTCCTTTCACATCCTGTCCTTAAGACACAACAGGAAATTAAACTACTTCTCTACAAAGTAAATGGAATTCTCATTTTAGAAAGACAGTAACCACTGGAATCCAACTATGTCATTAAAATGTGTACAAACATTCCTTTGATTGTTACCAAATACTTAACATTATTTAACCAGTTGCCAACTTCCCGCCGTACATATACTGTGGGAAGGCAGCAGTTACAGGCTAAGTGACATACCTGTAAATCACTTAGCACAGGTGCACTTGCACGCTGATCGATTGCAATTGCGTGTACCCGACCGCTTTCGTCAGCTGGGGGATCGTGTGATCGCTATACCATTCCATTCTTAACAACTCTGTTTTCTATAGTGAGCTGTGATTGGCCCACAGATATCACATGGTACATGAGCCAGTCACAGCACCATGTCCATGTAATAGCTGTGTGCCAGTCACAGATCACAATGGTAAAATCAAAGCTGTTATGAATGTAACCTATTCATGACAGTTCAAATTGCTGTTACAGTGAACTTCATTGTAACAATAAAGTGTAAAAAAAAAAAAGTTCTAATCACCTCCACAGAGCTACTCTGATAAAAGTATGAAAAAAAATTAGCAAAAATAAGAAAAAATGTTAAAAAGAAACAAAAAGTTATAAAATTGAATGGAAAATTATTTCAAAAATTTAATTTTTGTTTAACATACTGTCACCAATTAGTGTCCATGATCACAGCATCATATGATGATGCTGTACTGCACTGGTAACAGTATGTAAAAAAAAAAAAAATTATTTTGTTTCATTTCTTCACTTTCCAAAAAATAGGTTGTCTGCACATCAGAACTGATCCTTTTTCAAATATATATACATAATAGTTAATTTCCCCTTTTGGGATTTTTTTTTTATCAAAGACATGTAGCAGAATACATTTTGACCAAAATTTATAAAGAAATGTTTTTTATTGTATATGTTTTATAACAAAAAGCTTAGAAATCATTGGTTTTTTTTCAAAATGTTTTTTTTTTGTTTATATAATTTAAAAAAAACCCAGTGGTGATCAAATGCCACCAAAAGAAAGCTTTATTTATGTGAAAAAAATAATATAAATTTCATTTGAGTACGATGTTGCACGACCTCACAGTTGCCAGTCAAGATAGAACAGTGTCGAATAGGGAATAATGGTCTGGTCATGAAGAGGGTAAAACCTTCCAAAGCTTAGGTGGTTAAAGTTATTCTGCAAAGGAAACCACCTACATGTGCGCTTATTTCTGGAAGTAGAGCTAAAGGCACACATTTTTTTTTGCAATTTTGGATAGAGTCAGAGAGTTACAACCTCTGTTTGCTATATTTTCATCTGTGTCTCATTGGAGAGATTTCCCTTCACTTCCTATTCCATAGCCAAAACAGGAAGTGATAGGAATCATCTACAAAGTGAGGAAAATCCCTGATTATCACCAAGGTCACTGGAACTAGCATTCCCATTGAAAAACGTCCCTTTTATTGCTGTTTTGATGACAGCCAAAAATTTTATTTAATTTTCTTATATTGACACTTTTGGTGATAACAGTTAAGGACCATAATTGAATAATTGAACTTCCTTAACAAGGACACAGACAGCAGTAAAGACCCGACAGGTATTCTAATCCCTCTCCACTCCACCAAAGACAAAAAAAAAACAGTTTTGCCTTTAGTTAAACTTTAAGAATTTTTTTTTCCTGACATGAAAATACCTATAGTGCATGTACGCTCTATTCATTTCTCTTATTGGTTTCTTTTTAGTTTGCTGAATACACTAGATATGTGCACGCTGTAAATGTTTCCTTTCATTTCAGATGCATTTTTTCTTTGAAGAATTTTGTTTAATCATTATTGAACCGATTTGTTTCCAGCATTACGTTTTGTATATTCATTGGTACGGGCCGATTCAAACATTTGACAGTTTTAATGGGAGATTGTTATATATTTGATATTATCAAATTGGACTGATTCAAATTGGAAGGATTTGATATTTTCAGACACTAGTCCAACCCATCAAGAGAAATGGCATGAGCTGATTGGACAATATCGGCTGGCGTTATGTGCATCTGAATTAATGAATGGAATGAAATTTGGATCCATTTTTTATCCAAATTATCAAGCAAATTTGAAAATGGAATCAATTTCCCCATGGACACAAACCACAATGCTCAAAAAAATTAAAGGAACACTTTGAAAACACATCAGATCTCAATGTGGAAACATATCATGCTGGATATCTGTACTGATATGGACTGCGTAATGTGTTAGGAACATAAGGATGCCCCAATTATTTGATGGAAATTAAAATTATCAAACTACAGAGGACTGAATTCAAAGACACCCCGAAAATAAAAGTGAAAAAATTATGCAGCAGGCTAGTAAATTTTGCTGAAATTTCTATGCCACAACTTATAATGGTACTCATTAGTTTGTATGGCCCCCACGTACTTGTATGCATGCTTGACAATGTCGGGCATGCTCCTAATGAGACGACGGATGGTGTCCTTGGGTATTTCCTCCCGGATCTGGACCATCACTATTGTATTTAGGTCAGGCGAGCATGGGGGTCATTCAATGGTATCAATTCCATGATCCTCCAGGAACTGCCTGCATACTCTCGCCACATGAGGCCGGGCATTGTCACACACCAAGAGGAACCCAGGACCCACTGCACCAGCGTAGGGTCTGACAATGGGTCCAAGGATTTCATTCCAATACCTAATGTCAGTCAAGATGCCATTGTCTAGCCTGTAGAGGTCTGTGCGTCCCTACATGGATATGACTCCCCAGACCATCACTGACCCACCACCAAAACGTTCATGCTGAACGATGTTACAGGCAGCATAACATTCTCCATGGCTTCTCCAGACCCTTTCACGTCTGTCACATGTGCTCAGGATGAACCTGCTCTCATCTGTGAAAAGCACAGCGTGCCAGTGGCAGACCTGCCAATTCTGGTGTTCAATGGCAAATGTCAATCAAGCTCTATGGGGCCAGGCAGTGAGCACAGGGCCCACTAGAGGATGTTGGGCCTTCAGGCCACCCTCATGAAGTCTGTTTTTGATTTTTTTGTCAGAGACATTCATACCAGTGGCCTGCTGGAGGTAATTTTGTAGGACTCTGGCAGTCCTCATCCTGTTCCTCATTGCACAAAAGAGCAGATACCGGTCCTGCTGATGTGTTAAGACCTTCTATGGCCATATCCAGCTCTCCTAGAGTAACTGCCTGTCTCCTGGAATCTCCTCCATGCTCTTGAGACTGTGCTGAGAGACACAGCAAACCTTCTGGCAATGGGGATGTGCCATCCTGGAGGAGTTGGACTGCCTGTGCAACCTCTGTGGGGTCCATGTATTGGCTCATGTTACCAGTAGTGACACTGACCCTAGCCAAACGCAACACTAGTGAAAGACAGAAAAGATGAGTCGGGGAAAAAATGTCAGTAGCCTCCACCTGTAAAACCATTCTTGTTTTGGGGGTCGTCTCTTTGTTGCTCATCTAGTGCACCTGTTGTTAATTTCATTAACACCAAAGAAGATGAAACTGATTAACAACCCCCTCTGCTACTTAACTGACCAGATCAATATCCCAGGAGTTTAATTGACTTGATGCTATACTCTGATTAAAAAGTGTCCCTTTATTTTTTTTGAGCAGTGTATTATTGTATCATGTGATGTCATCTGAATAAAAGAAATGGACCAAATGCATTTGTTAATTTCATTATAACTTTTTTCTGATTCATTACTATGTCCTGTTTTGCTTGGTGTCTAGCAGAGGCGGACTGACAACTCATGGGGCCCTCGGGCAATAGGAGATCATGGGCCCCCTGTGCCCTTGCCCACTCAAGCCGCACCCACAAAAAGCCCCACCTACATATTACACTGCCTGCAATACATGCGTTTGTCACAGAATTTCTCTACAGTATGTTCAAAATAAATGTTTATTACACAAAATAAAGAAAAAAAAACTTACAATAAAGAGAGCGCAACAATGGTACATTTCAAAATGAAGGTTTTAATGAATTTTTCCTATTCCTTCCACTGACACCAATGATAGGGCACTATTCCTCCCACTGACACCAATGATAGGGCACTAGTCCTCCCACTGACACCAATGATAGGGCACTATTCCTCCCACTGACACCAATGATAGGGCACTATTCTTCCCACTGACACCAATGATAGCGCACTATTCCTCCCACTGACACCAATGATGCGGCACTATTCTTCCCACTCACACCAATGATAGGACATTATTCCTTTCACTGACATGGATGATAAGGCACTATTCCTCCCACTGACACCAATGATGGGGCTCTATTCCTCCCATTGATACCAATGATGGGACTCTATTCCTCCCATTTATACCAAAGGTGGGATGCTATTCCTCCCCATAATACTGAAGATGCATGGTTTACTCCCACTGATGCCAGGACAATTTCTGATCCCAAAGACCACAGCCCCCAAAAACCTGAAGGACAGTAAACTGGCCCTTTGATCTACAATTTGGGGTCTCCAAACTTTCTAAACAAAGCATCTTCATGTGTTAGAATGGCCCAGTCACAGTCCAGACCGAAATCCAATGGAAAATCTGTGGCCAGACCTGAAAATTGCTGTTCCCAGACGCTCTCCATCCAATTACAGAGCTTGAGTGATTCTGCAAAGAAGAATGGGTAGAAATGTCCCTCTGTAGATGTGAAAAGCTGGGAGAGACGTCCCCAAAAAGACTGACAGATGGTATTACAGCCAAAGGGGGTCCTACAAAATCCTGACTCCGGGGGGGCCGAATACAAATGCCGCCACACTTTTCACAGATTTATTTGTCACAAATGTTGGAACCATTTCTCATTTTCCTTCCACTTCACAATTATGTGCCACTTTGTGTTGGTCTATCACATTCAATCCCAATAAATACATTGTAACATGACAACATGGGGGGCATTTCAGGGGGGGAATACATTGTAACATGACAACATGGGGGATATTTCAGGGGGGGATACATTGTAACATGACAACATAGGGGGCATTTCAGGAGGGGGGAATATATTGTAACATGACAACATGGGGGGGCATTTCAGGGGGGGAATACATTGTAACATGACAACATGAGGGACATTTTGGGGGGGGGAGTACATTGTAACATGACAACATGGGGGGCATTTCGGGGGGGGGAATACATTGCAACATGACAACATGGGGGACATTTCAGGGGGGAATACATTGTAACATGACAACACGGGGGGCATTTCAGGGGGGAGGGGGAATATATTGTAACATGACAACATGGGGGACATTTCAGGGGGGGAATACATTGTAACATGACAACATGGGGGACATTTCAGGGGGGAATACATTGTAACATGACAACATGGGGGACATTTCAGGGGGGAATACATTGTAACATGACAACATGGGGGACATTTCAGGGGGGAGGGAGAATACATTGTAACATGACAACATGGGGGACATTTCAGGGGTGGAATACATTGTAACATGACAACATGGGGGGCATTTCGGGGGGAGAATACATTGTAACATGACAACATGGGAGACATTTCGGGGGGAATACATTGTAACATGACAACATGGGGGACATTTCAGGGGGGGAATACATTGTAACATGACAACATGGGAGACATTTCAGGGGGGAATACATTGTAACATGACAACATGGGAGACATTTCAGGGGGGAATACATTGTAACATGACAACATGAGGGACATTTCAGGGGGAGAATACATTGTAACATGACAACATGGGGGACATTTCAGGGGGGGAATACATTGTAACATGACAACATGAGGGACATTTCAGGGGGGGAATACATTGTAACATGACAACATGGGGGACATTTCAGGGGGGGAATACATTGTAATATGACAACATGGGGGACATTTTGGGGGGGAATACATTGTAACATGACAACATGAGGGACATTTCAGGGGGGGAATACATTGTAACATGACAACATGGGGGACATTTCAGGAGGGGAATACATTGTAACATGACAACATGGGGGACATTTCAGTCGCGAGGAAGACTTTTTCAAGCCACTGTATATATCACTGATATCTGTACACTGAGTGCTATTCCTTATATATAACACTGTAATCTGTACACTGGGTGCCACTCAGTGTACAGATATCACTGTTTTATATAGGGAATATAGACTAGAAGACTACTATTAACCCCTTGCCTACAGGGCACTTATACCCCCTTCCTGCCCAGGCCAATTTTCAGCTTTCAGTGCTGTCACACTTTGAATGACAATTGCGTGGTCATGCAACACTGTACCTGTATGAAATTGTTATCATTTTTTTGAGACAGAGCTTTTTTTGGTGGTATTTAATCCCCTCAGGGTTTTTATTTTTTGCTAAACTAACCCAAAAAACTGAAAATTTTGAAAAAAAAAGTTTTTTTCTTAGTTTCTGTTATAAAATGTTGTAAATGAGTAATTTTTCTCCTTTACTGATGTGCGCTAATGAGGCTGCAGTGATGGGCACTGATAAGGCGGCACTGTTGCACATTGATAGGTGGCACTTATGGGCACTGATGAGGATGCACTGGTAGGTGTCACTGATTTGCATTGACAGACATCACTGATGGGAACTGAAAGGCTGTACTCATATATGGCACTGATAGGCGGCACTGATAGGCAGCACTGACTGGCACTGTTAGGTGGCACTGACGGGCACTGCTAGGCGGCAGTGATTGGCAGCACTCATAGGTGGCACTGACTAGCACTGATAGGCAGCTCAGATGGGTACTGATATGTGGCATTTATGTGCACTGGTAGGCACTGATATGTGGCATTGATTGGCACTGATATGTGGCATTGATTAGCAATGATATGTGGCATTGATTAGCAATGATATGTGGCATTGATGTGCATTGATTGGCACTGACAGGTGGCATTGCCGGACACTGACAGGTGACATTAATGGTCACTGACAGTTGGCACTGATGGGGCTACACTGATCACCAGGGCACTGATCAGTGCCCTGATGATCAGTGTAGATGTCCATTGAGTAATGCTGATTACCGGCTCTCCTTTCCTCACCATCTGTCAGCGTGATAGCTGGGGAGGAGAGGAATGCCGATAACCGGCATTTCCTTATTTACATGCGATCAGCTGTGATTGGACACAGCTGATCACATGACCGAGCCGTGACAGCGTGAGGAAAGTGCAGCCGATAACCGGCAACTGCATTTACCGATGATCTGCTGAGTCATTGGACGTGGCTGATCATGTGGTAAAAGGGCGCTGTGATTGGCCTTTTACCACATCACGTGATCACCGTGTCGTAGGACACAGTGATCACGGAGATCACCGGGTGTGCGCCCCCGGGGGTGTGTGGGAGGGCGCATTCTGGGAGGATGTCATATGATGCCCTCCCAGAACTGGACAACCACACTGTAGCCGTTATTCAGCTATAGCAAGGTTGGCAAGTGGTTAAATTAAAAAAAAAAAACACTTATATTTTTGTTTATATTATGTATGGAAAATCTGGACAGTGATTTTGAAGCAACTTTACACGTTGCCAATACAGCAGGTTCACTTTAATGCCTCCCTTGCAATGGTACATATTCACCTTTGCTTTGGTCTCCCATCACTACGTTCAGTCAGCGTGACCTAAAAAATCCTGCTGCCTTCTGGGTATAAAGCAGCATGTGGCCTCATACCATGTGACAGTGCTTGGCCCAATACTGTCACACTGCAGTGAGGAAAGCACTTAGCCCTGTCTAAACTCTAAAGGACTGAAAGCTTGCAGGGGGGGTGCTGTTTCTTTAATCTGCATGGATCAGTGGAGGTAGGAAGGAATGTGCTGTTGATGAAGGGGTATTAAAGCCAAAATGCTATTTTTCCCAATAAAGGAAAAGTATTGGTTCAGTTTAAGGCCCAACTCCGGGCTCACCTCTACTGCCCCCAGTACTCTTTCCCCCATCTCACTGTGCATTTCCTTTTTTATGAGTCTTCCAGCTTGTCAGGTGAAATGGTAGGGTTCTCTAAGTCTTTGGACCTTCCCCAGGTGATGGACAGTCCTCCATGATACAGACATTAATGCAGGGTGCCACAGGTCCAGGATGCCCTGCAGTCACAGTGGGGGAGATTTAGTAAAGCTGGTTCACTCAGAATCTGGTGCACCTTTGTATGGTAGCCAATCAGCTTCTAACCTCAGCTTGTTCAATTAGGCTTTGGCAATAACACCTGGAAGCTGATTGGTTGCTGTGCAGAAGTACACCTCTTTTGTATGCTCCAGCATTAGTAAATAAACCCCAGTATGTCCTCAGTCCTGAATAGTGCTGGATGTCAACAAATCTACAAAATAGGATATTTTGCTGTGATATGAGATTACTGTGGGGCACAGTGCCAACAAGGAGGTGAGTATTGCAGCCAGAGCTGCTTTTATTTTCTGTTAACACTGGCTGAGGCTTCTTTTTCTTCAAAATAAAATGCCTGTAGTTGGGCTTTAAGCCATAGCATGCCAAGTGCAGCTTACTGATTGCTGACTCCTGGACCCATATCTGCTAGAATCATTGAGAAACAGTACAAAGGCCTTTGATAACTATGAAAATGCTAGGATAAAAGAAAGAGATCTTATGGCCATAGTTTTTTTTTTTAGCCAACAGACCTGTGGATTTAATTGAATACAAATTGCAAATCAGCTTTAAAAAAGTTTCTGAAAGTTGTGACTTTTTTCAGCGTCTCAGGTCAGCAGTTCCCAAGGGAACAGGTTGCTGCGGGACAAGAGTTAAAAAACCTGGACCGACTGACAGATCGGCTCAGTCAAGTTGACAATATCAGTCACTGCTCTTTCATCCCACTCCTGCCTTCCCCAGGAGTCTCCAACACGCCCTTTGATTTACAGCCGCTCTCTGCATTTTCTGAAGGGGCCCCTTTTCCCTTTCAAATGCAAATCTTCGCAAGCCTTAATTAATCAGATTTCAATTTCCTTTAATTTGACAAGATAGCCATCTCACTGCCTCTCTCTCTGTTACCAGAGCGGCCGCCGCTGGGAGATTTCTTTTTCTTATTTTAGTTTTTTTTTCTTCTTTCGTTCTCAAGCAGCAAAAGTCATTATCAATTAGGCTGATTTGCATATTTATTAGGTTAATGGGACCCATTGAATCATTTTGCTATGGGGGTGGCTCAGGAGGGTGTTTTCTTATGCAGTTATTTTAGAGGATACCTGCAATAATAGCAGACTTAACCATGAGAGGGCTAGGTGTTTGCCGATCGGTTATCTCTACACTTTAATGCTGACTGGAACTAAAAAATTTAAATGTCACGTGTACTTAATTATTTATTAACTAGATAGAAATAAATTAATCGATGGATAAATGTGCTTGCTGCCTGTGAGGATAGTTAATTTGTTGAAGTAAAATTATCTTTTTCCAAGGGTTTAATGAATTCTGAGATATTTGTTACAGTATTTATATCACTTAATACATATGATTTTTTTTATGAAAAAGATATACAAATTAAGAGAACACAGGATTTTCAGAACAACCATTTGCACACAATACAATTCCACTTTCCCGGCCATCCTCCCGTCAGCACATCTTGGGTTAACTCCTCTTGAGCTCTCCTATTACCACCTTTTTCCTAGCTTATAAAAAGAGGCCCTCCCTTCCTCACATGTTCTTCCTTTTTGGCCGCCAGGCAACCTGTATTGGATGTGGATTGAATCAAGTTCTCCCCCCTACCAAACCTTCTCCCCCAGGTTCAGCCTCTCCTGGAGTTGAAGGATGATAGAGGTAAGGCCTCTTAAACACTCAGTTTGGCTCCTTCTCTTCCTGCTTGCTTCAGGCTCCATGCCCCTCACCTTGGAACCTTCACTGATGGCTCTCCTGAGTTCCTGGCACCCGCACTGACGTCACAGGGGGGGCAGGGCATTGCAGCAGTGTGGCTACCCATTTACGAACAATGGGTGAAGCTAAAAATCAGAAGCGGGTGCAGTGGCGGTGCTGAAAGCCAAGGCTGCTATGGGGGAGGAGGCAGGTAAGCGCCCATCAACTGGATCTGTGTTTCCCAGCAGTTGCTCCCCTGTTATCCCCTGAGATCCTGGCTCAACTCACCTTTCCTTTCTCTTCTCAGCCTCAGTTTGTTATCAGGAGCTCCCTCTGCCACCTTGGTGAAAGTCTGCTAACACTAGCAAGTAAGATGGCGGATGTTTTAAAAAGGCAGTGCAAAAAAAAAAAAGGGAGAGAGGGAAGCTGGAGACTTTTTCTTCTGTGTTTCTTTTTATTTTTTTCCACAGCTATGAGCACACCACAGCCACAGGAGCCATGAAGATCTGCAGAAAGGTAGGAGGGGACTATGTGGGACTTGGTCGAAAAAGAGTGCCGCACACAGGCCTAATGTGTTGCTTGGTCTTTTTAGGAGTCGAAGCCCTAAGAAAAGATAATCATGGAAAGAAAAGTCCCGCCATCACTCAATATCTCCGTGTTCTGAGCCCAGCAGAAGAAGCCTTTCTCCCACTACGCCCCATGGTAGTAAATCTCTGGATAGGGGGCAAGAGAAGACTAGGTGACCCTTGGAGGGTCTATGTTGGGCCTGTGCGGCCCCCTCTGAAAGGATCGATTTTCTTTATCCCCTCAGAGACCCCCGGTCTGTGGAGAGATTCCTGGTTTATCATCAGAATTCTGGGAACACCCTATGAACACGGAATAACAGCAGGCAGCTTATGTTCAAAGTTTATTAGACATTACTAAGATTATATAGGATACAGAAGAATAAGGGAGGGGGGAACGAGTTTCAAAACTGTAACTTGTAAGTTTCCATCATGAGCTAACTACATGAAACATGACATATACATTTCTTGGTATAAACTGTTTTTGCTAGCTTTCTGAGAATTAGCTGGACATAGAAAGCTTCAGGGTCATCTTATCTTTTGTTTATACATACTTCAGCAAACTGAAACAGTTTCATTAAACTTCCAATATATCTGCAAAAAGCTGACTTAATACTTAAAATGGCGTACCTCAACAAAATGGAGGTTATCTAGGTCCTTTCAATCCCCTCTTAGATCATGAACATTGCCTCATCTTTACCTCATTAATCTTTTTGTACATTGCTAGATAACCTTCATTTGTATTTTGCGGCTTGATAGCTCTAGCAATGCAATATAATAAGCATTTAAAACATAGGTATAAAAATAAAACAAAAAACAATAACATGACTATGCTTACAGCGATACCTTTCATCCGTGAAAAGACGGAACCAAATCCTGATCCTAGCCAATCATAAGGACTCCATCCATCTTTTCCTATAGCTCTAGCTTCTTCCATTAAACCATCTACCTGTTCCCTGTGTTACTTTATTATTTCATAATAATCTGGAACAGTCATTGTGGTATTATATATCCAAGTACTACATTCATAATTCTGTCATCTCACACAAACCTGTCAGAGCAGCACTCATGCTTTCAATAGCTAATTTGTGCATCTCCAGCTGTTTTCTAATAGCTCTGGTCTCGGTATTTAGCAAACCTATGTCCTTAGACTTCCTGTTCAGTATATCATCAATAATGTTTGTGTAATTATTTATTCTGTTCCTGAGTGTTATTCCCCATCCTGTATAGGTAGGGAACCATGACCAAACCTTATCACCTGTAGAGAATAGATCTACCTTCTCTGTCTCAGAGTTAGTTGGTGTTTTGGGTATGTACTGGCTTTTACCTGGTGTTCCTTTTGGTCTATAGCTGCCATGATTGGCACTAATTGGGCTACATAGCACCAGTCCTGGACATTACTCGGTATCCAAGGGTAACAGATCTTACCACAACAGATATAGGTATTGTTTCCCAAGGAGATCGGCAATTTTTGTATTGCAGAGCAAAATTCAGGGGTGACAACAAGAGTGAAATAAAAAAGTTTTCCAAACATAGTTTTCCCCACATTGTCTTGTATCCCTTCTAAACTTTCATTCAGGGCTCTACCATTTACTTGCCAGAGTTTCACAGAAGAAGTTCCATCCCTCCTTCCAGGATCAGATATGTTTAATTTGGACTGAGAGCACATTCCCTTTCCCTTGTGGGAAGTATTCCCCAGTCTAAAACAGCAGTTTGGGAGTTGAGTGACTCCCAGAGTTGGAAAAGATATGGTGGCATTAGAAGTAATATTGGTCAAACCAATACTTACATTCCCTGCTATTAACAAAAATATTTTGACTGGAGCGGCCAGAAGAGGAATTTAATATGTGCTAGGATGTAACTTACTACATATCCAACATTTATCATAACCTGACTTTTAAGCATAAGCATATTTAAACTGCATCATCAACATTTTTCCTGAAAAAGGATTGTTCTCTTCAAACCTTCTTTTTGACTTTCTTTCACTTTTGGTTATCTGGGTCTCATTTAAATCTAATCCTTGAACACAGATACCTTTTATTAGGGCCAAGTCCTCAGGGTGATAAATACAGTTAGTTATGATCCATACTGGCAGGAAAAAGAGCAGTCAGTGTGCCCAATAGGACCCAGATCGTCAAAGCACCATGAGGGGCAGTAAGGAATGTCATCTTCAGGGTCTTTTTCACCAATTTCACCAGCTCTTCGAGGATTTTCTGCTTGTACTTCACCTCCTTTTTCTGTCTCGTGTTTCTCAGGTGTTTGGTTCACCTTCTTCACTCGACTAGCATGGATCCAGGACTGGGAATTCTGCACCAGAACAGCCGTTATCACCGTAGTAGGTGGTCCAAAGGGGTAGCCTTGCTTCTTGTCTTTAGCAAGTTGAAGGACCACTACGACATCTCCCACTTGGAAAGGATGTGTTGATTCCTGAGAAAATAAACGAGAGGTGCGAGCAACATTGCTTTCAACCTGATCTAAAGTTTGAATAAATTTTCTCACATATTCTTGTTGTACCAGGTCAAGGTCCTCTCTTTCTAACATAAGTGGCTGTCTAGCCCAAGGAGTGGGGAACGGTCTTCCCATTAATATTTCAAAAGGAGATAACCCTGTAGTCTTATTAGGTGTCATTCTTACCTCTGCTAGAATTGCAGGTAACATCTTCTTCCAGTGGGTATAGGTTCCTCCAGTGGCCTTCCTCAACGTATCCTTAATTGTCCTGTTCATCCTTTCTACTATACCCGAACTTTGAGGATGATAGGGAATATGAAATTTCCAATCTATTTTAAGTACTTTTACCAGGTCTTGGCATACCTTGGACACAAAGGCTGGTCCGTTATCAGAATTTATCTGCGGCGGACATCCCCATCTGGGTATTATCTCCTGTGTAAGAATTCTGACTACAGTCTGCGCGTCTTCTTTATTAGTGACAAATGCTTCCACCCATCTGCTAAACATATCCACCATTACCAACAAAAAAATCTTGCCTCTGTCCTGTTTTTGGCATGTGGGTAAAATCTATTTATAAATGGGTGAAAGGTGTAGTTGGGTACACTAGATGTTGGTGTTGTGGTTTCTTTGGGTTCTGTGGATTATTCCTTATACATGTAATGCACCTGGAAACATATTCTTTCACCAACCTAGATAAACCTGTAATGTAAAAATCTTGCAATAATGTTTCACATGTCATTTTCCATCCTCTATGTCCTAGCCCCCAGCTGAAAGGATCGATCTTCTTTATCCCCTCAGAGACCCCCAGTCTGTGGAGAGATTCCTGGTTTATCAGCAGAATTCTGGGAACACCCTATGAACATGGAATAACAGCAGGCAGCTTATGTTCAAAGTTTATTAGACACTACTAAGATTATATAGGATGCAGAAAAATAAGGGGGGGGGGGGGGAGAGTTTCAAAACTGTAACTTGTAAGTTTCCATCATGAGCTAACTACATGAAACATGACATATACATTTCTTGGTATAAACTGTTTTTGCTAGCTTTCTGAGAATTAGCTGGACATAAAAAGCTTCAGGGTCATCTTATCTTTTGTTTATACATACTTCAGCAAACTGAAACAGTTTCATTAAACTTCCAATATATCTGCAAAAAGCTAACTTAATACTTAAAATGGTGTACCTCAACAAAATGGAGGTTATCTAGATAGTTTCATCCTCCACTCCTAAATAACTCTTATGTGTTGAATGCATTAAATATGCAACCACAGACCAGGAAGCAGAAGTGCTCAGAGTCAAAGACTACAGCCATGAGGCTGTGGCTGAGCATATACAGTTAGTGATGGGAATGGCTCCAAAAACAAACCCAAAGCTAAGAGAGCGCCGGAGCAACGGCGAAGTCCACCCTTGGTTCTGGATTCCTTTTTTGGATCATCTTTGGAGTTGGAGGATGTCACCAAGCATCTATTTGAGTTTCACCTCATTGATCCATATATTATGGCTGTAAAGGAGGCCATAGGCTGGGAACAAGATACTTATCCTCCAGAAAAGATTAAACAGTATTTCCCAAATTTAAAGTAACATGGTGCCTCATTCCCATGACAGAGATTTGAGAATTGATTGTAGAGGAATGAAAGAAGCCAGAAAGAAAAGTAAGAATCCAAAATCGATTTGCAAAACTGTACCCATTCAGGCCTTTTGAGTCCCCCTTTTTTGGAGACAGCCCCAGGGATAGATGGACCCCTGCAATGCCTAGCAAGACACAGTTCCCTGCCACTGGAAGACTCTACTACCTTTAGAGACCCAATGGACAGGCGAACAGAAGAAGGTCTTAAGACGATCTACTTGGTTGCTGGAGCAGCCTGTCGTCCAGCTATAGCCCTAGCCTCCATCTCTAGGACTTTGAAGGTATGGATCGGGAATGTAGAGACAGCACTGAAATCAGGGGTTGCAACAACTGGAATTATTTTGCGCTGGAGGAACTTAACTTGACGGCCACATTTCTCGCCAAATCATCCATAAATCTAATGAAACTGACTGATGGTGTATTCTGACTGATGGTGTATTCTGTAATGGTGAAAAGGGCCCTTTGGCTCAAGCATTGGGGTGCAGATGGAGCCTCAAAGCAGGTGCTATGCAACATCCAGTACACTGGCAAAATTCTATTTGGAAAGACCTTAAAAGAAGCAGTAAAGTGTGTTACCAGTGAAAAATCGGGCCTATTACTGCAAACGGCGAGGAAATGTCATCAACCATTTCATTCAAGGCAACTTGATTTTAGGAGAGCTCGAGAATCCAGACCATGTAGACTGGGCTGAGAATATGCCAGACCGCAATGGAGGGGAACGCAAAGTTCATTTCTACAGGGCATGAAGTCTAGGGCAGCAAAAGTGGCCAAAAAAGCAGATAAACCATTTTAACGGTTTGTCCGTCTGACCCTGCCAGGTGGGTGCCAGGCTGGCATCTTTTTGGAAGTTGTGTACGGTGAAATTTATGGATCAATGGGTCCAGGAAACAGTGAGACAGGGCTACAAAATAAAGTTTTGAGAAAAGCCACCAAATATTTTCGTCCAGACGGAATGGCCACAAGACCAAAAGGAAAGTAAGATTTTACAAGACTATGTTACCAAATTACATCAGAAAAAAAGCAGTTTTGCCATGTTCCAGCCAACAAGCACTGTCAGATATATCTCAGAGTCACTGTCAGTTCAGATGCTTGCCCTTCGGAATCAGAACAGCTCTCCAGGTCTTTTCCAAGATTTTACTAGCCACTCTCTCATATATCCGCATGCTAAAGATAAAAATCTTCTATTACCTGGACAATATCCTGGTGGTAGCATGTTCAAGTGGAGAACTGACGTAACAACACAACAAGGTATTGAAGATCTCAACCAAATTTGGTTGGCTCATAAACAGTCAGAAAAGCCATCTGTCTCCACCTCAGGCAATGGAATATATGGGCCTAATATTCAACACAAGGGAAGGAAAGGTATTCCTACCTCACCGCAAGAGGGCCAAGCTAGAATCATGCATCATAATGACGTCTCCTTTGTTATCAGCGAGAGATCGTATGATGCACCTGGGGATGTTTACGGCAGCCAATCTGACAGTGCCATGTGCAAGAGAACTTTCCAAGTATCCATCGTAAGATCCTGTTGAATTTCTGACTTTAGCAGATTCTAGCTCGGTAGATCACACCACAGGCCTTTTCCTGGGGCATGCCACTCAGCCTGAAAGGCTGGACTGTGATAACATCGGACGCCAGGGCTGGGGGGCTCACTGCCTCAGATGACAGGCTCAAGGCAGATGGAGCTCAGTGGACACCCGACATTCCAACTTCTTGGAACTTCAGGCAGCTTATCTAACCCTGCTTAATTTCGAACACCTGATTTGAAGAGCCCGAGTCAAGCTGATTGTGAACAATCGTACAGCAGTTGCCTAACACCTGACAGGGAGGAACCAAGAGCTTGACGCTACTTCAAAAGTAACCAAAATTTTAATTTGAGCCGAATCCTATGTGGAGGCTCTAACAGCGGACTACATTCCAGGCAAACAGAACCAGATAGCAGACCAGTTAAGTCGGGAATTTCCCAGTAGCAGGGAATGGACAATCAACAAACTCTATTTGGAACTGATCTTCGACAAATGGGGGGTAACTACCATAGATCTAATGGCAACTCCAGAAAAGGAACAATAATTTGTGACAAGATACAAATACAGCAAAGCATTAGTTCAAGACACCTTCTCGATTCTGTGGTGCTTTCCCCTTGTGTACTTGTTATCTCCGATCCCACTTATCATGAAGGTTTTGTTGAAGATTGCGAGGGAGAAAGTTCAAACCATCTTGATAGCACCTTTCTGGCCTCAGAGGCCATGGTTTCCCTTGCTCCTGCAGATGGCATCAGCCCCACTAGTACCTTTGCCTTGCAATAGAGATTTATTGTAGCAAGGGACCGGGACACATCCCAAGTCGGTGAGAGGGAGGGGAGGGGCTCTGACGTCACAACGCTTAAAGGCAACCACACAGCAAGTATATGGGAGTGTGGCAAACATATTAAGGATCATTCAAAATTGTACAAAAAGCATTTTTTATCTGTATATTATGTGAGTGCACTACATTTATTTAATAAATCTTTTAAAAAGAGGATAAGGCATTATATTTTCTTTTTAATTACATGGAATATATATACATGAAGCAAAAAGTTTGAAAGTCAAGAGACCCCCTAGTGGAAGAGGGATAACTCCATCCATCCATCCGCCTCCAGGAGAAAGAAGAGACGTTTCCCGTCTCTAGGAAACGGCGAGACCCCCTTCTGGGAAAAAGGAAAAACCCCATTCATCCATCCATCTGGGATACAGGGATTTATCCATTTGTCTACCTCTGAGCCCAATTAAAGGGACACAAGCTTGTATGACTTCACTTAACGTTTTGGTCATATACGTCAGGTGAGAGCACAACTGGTGAAGGAGCACAATATATATGAATTGGTGGACTATATTTGTTTGGTAATATACCATTAGGAGATGCCATAGGATCACAGATTTTTTGAAAATATGCATGCAGCACTAGCGTGATTGCAATATCACGCTGTGGAAATTTATTAGGAATCAGTCACTTGATATTATTTGTTTGCAATATGTTATTCATTCATTTAATATATGTATATTTAATGTACTGATAGTGGAGCGCGACACCACAGGTTTTTGATTTGTTTAGGCACACTGGTATGAGTATGTGTATAGTGTAGGTGGCCCACTCATTTATTTATTTATTTATATACTCAATTATTTGCTTATTAGTTTAATTATTGCACATATATCAAACACACGATGATATATTAAATTATTTGGTAGATTTTATATATATATATATATATATATATATATATATATTTCACCTAAAGTAATACACCATAGTAGTTCAAGCAAGAAAAACAATGAATGCTACCTATTTAAGGATTTGGAGGAGATTTGCAGACTTTGCCTCGCAACAAAGGTTCTCGCCATTGGTTCCAAACATTGCAAATGTGTTATACTTCCTTCAATCAGCACTAAAAATAGGCCTAGCCTATAGCTCTATCAAAATGCAAGTGTCAGCACTATCCTCCTTTCGACCCTGAAGAACTGTTTTATCAGAGGCTTATATTCACAAATGGGCAGATGAGCCTCTGATAAACAGTTCTTCAGGGCCGAAATAAGAATAAGGACTCCTAAGAAGAATTTCTTGCCAATCTGGGATTTGAGCACAGTGCTAAAAGCGCTCCTACAGCCTCCGTTTGGTGCCACTGAGTCATGCCCACTGCAGTTCTTAACAATTAAATTAGCCTTCCTTACAGCTATTACAACAGCAACAAGGGTTTCAGAAATTAATAGCCCTATCTTGCAAACCCTTCCTTGGCATAATTCTTCCAGATAGGTTGATTCTGAGACCTTTGCCAGCCTCAGCCTCAGGAAGTGGTGCTTCCAAGCTTCACACAGTCTCTGGGACAGACAGACCAATTAGACTGGAGACCACTAGACATGGTCATCCTGGTGTCTATGTATCTGCAACGCTCTCAGCAAATACGTAAGACAGAAAGCCAGTTCATTTAACCATCTGGGCCGAGAAGAGGAACAGCTGCATCAGTAAGAGTTATAGCGATCTGGATCACCAAAGGGATCAGCCTAGCATACAAACAGGGCCTTGCTCCTCTGCAGACTGTATGGGTTCATTTGACCAGAGGTGTGGCAGCCTCATGGGCATCGTTAGCAAAGGTGTCAGTGCAGGACAGCTAACAGGAGTTCCTGCGAGACCTTCTTTAGGCACTATAAGTTACACATAGTCTCCACCAGCTCATCAAGATTTGGTGCAGCTGTGTTGTCAACACCTTTTCAAACTAATTAAAATTCCATGAAGTAGCACATGAATCACCCTAAATTTGCTAGGGCATATCCCAAGATGTGCTGATAGGAGGAAGGCCAGGAAAACTGAAAATTGTTATCAATACTTACCTTAATTTTCCCTTCCTGGCCTGTCCTCACATCAACAGAATTTTCTCCCTCCCTAAGTGGCCTGTCACCGCCATATTATAGAACATGTGAGGAAGGGAGGGCCTCTTTTTTATAAGCTAGGAAAAGGATGTCCTGCGAGAGTTCAAGAGGAGTTAACCCAAGAGGTGCTGACGTGAGGACAGGCCAGGAAAGAAAAATTACTGTAAATATTAATAACAATTTTCTTTTTTTTGGTTCAGTTTAATAAGATGGTACAAAGGGCATCAAAATGAGTTAACCTAAGACAACCCCCCTCCATTTCACACAGAATTCCAAGTTTAAAGGGAAACAGTGTTAAGCTAAAAAGAATGCATAAGGTAACAATAGTGGTCACTGTGGCCAACAGTTAAATGAAGAGTAATGAGGCTTAGCAAAGGAGTGATGAGAAACCTCAGTTTGGAAACAAGTTAAAACCAACTTCAGCTTACTACAAAATAAAAAAATATATAATAATAGTCTCTGCTTACGTCTAATTGGGTAAAAGTGGGACCTTACATACATCCTAGGCATATAGTCCAAAGGGCTCCACAGAGACACAAAGATCAATTCTAAGACTAAAATATGTTGTATTTGTAAACACTATAAGGTGTCTGCTCTTAATTTTTTCATTAACCTAGAAACATTTTAAGCCAAGACAGGTTTATGTAAAATAATGCTTTTAAAAGTGATGCTGTCACCACATGGTCCAAAGTAAGCAAAGCCTGTGCTGTAAAAGAAGAGGCCGTGTACTTACCTTTTAAGTGTTTCATGTCTTCCACCACTTTGCAGATCTCTGGTCCCTGCAGTTATTTGACAATTTTGGGTGTGCTTAATATCTGATCCCCTCACCACACAATGTGGTTCCTCTTGCTGGTTCATACATTTGTCAGGGGTAGAAGGCATTCAACACACCCAAAGGTGGGGATTACCTGTAGCAGCCAGGGATCAACAAAGTGGTGAGTTTGAAGACTCGGGCCACTGGAAATGTAAGTATTTAGCATCTTTATTCTCAGTGTAGGCTTTGTTTACTTTGGACCCTGTGGTGACTGGGTTACTTTACTGTGCACTATTAACCTTACTTGGCATTCAGCATATGTATGTAAACATCCTGGACAGCAAGTGGTTTCATCTGGATCATGGCTGCAGCTGCAGGCAAGATCCTGGTACTGTTTTTTTACCATTAATCAGCTGACAGGTAAAAGTGATCTAGTGGGCTCTACTACGCTTGGAAGGCCGCCATTCCCCTGTTCCTCCAGGGAACCCAGTACAGTGGCAAGTGGTGAGGATGGCTGCTAACAGAGGAGATGGAAGAGCATCCATTCCCCAATCTCCTCTGTAAAGAATGCAATGAGGATTTTTGTCAGTTCAGGTTTCAGAGCTGTTATTTCCTGGCTGTTACAGCCAGGGTAGCAGCTGATCAAACATGATCTTGGAGGGCAGGGAAGACATTGGTGATCTACCTAAAGTGTACCTATTGCTCACAGCTATTACAAGGGTGCTTGTTCAACCCCCTGTGATAACAATGAAGGTAAATAATTTTGTTTTTTTTTAACAAAAAAAAATTTAAATAAATGAAAATAATTTAAAAAAATGTAAAAGCACCCCACCCATGCATACGCACAAATGCAAACACTCATTTAGGTCTGGCACACAATATATAAATGGTGATTGCAGTGATTTCACCACACATGTAAGAGCCCTAATTGATTATTAACTTTTAAAGTGTCACCTACTGTATGGATGATGTAAGGTATTGTAGTTTGTCGCCATTTCCCTGACATGTGCAGTTTTACATTTTGGCATGTTTGGTATTGATTTACTCAAAACAACATCATATTTTATATAAAAATAATAAATTGGGTATTATATTGTGTTTATATGCACCAAATTCATTTTAGTGCATTTCCTGAAAATTTGTGTTTGATAAATGGTTGTGCAAATATATGCAACATACTGTAAGAAATTGCAAAGACCACCATTTTATTCTCCAGAGCATCTGCTTTCAGAAAATATATGTTGTTGGTGTTTAAGTAATTTTTTAACATAAAATGCTGAATTTAACATGCGTACAATTCAAAAAATTGCCCTGGGCAACAAGCTGTTAAAGATGGAGTAAACCATGCAAAATTACCAGAAATAACTTACAGAGTCACTTATTCTGACATTCATCTCAAAGTGGACCTAGCAGGAGAGAATTTTTGCTTATTAAGTTCATGTATTAGGTAAGTAATGTGTAAGTGTAAAACTTACAAGTGTTAATTGCATATCATAGAGATCACAATGTTCCCAAAGACAATCCTTTCTCCTTCCTATATTTCCAGAATAATTATCTCAAGAATTATCTTTCCAGAATAATTCTTTCCAGAAGAGTTATTTTTGTTCAGACATCATGCAAGGTCAACATCTATTTCCTGGAATGAAATGTTGGGTTAGAGGTGACAGTCACAATCATGTAATTCAGTAGCAATGAACATTTTAAATATGGGTGGACTCAAGTGCAACCCCCCATCATGTTTAGAGCAAAGAACAATAACAGTTTTACTTAAATTATAGATTTGAGACTCTGGTAAGGTTCAAACTGGAATTCTGCATTTTAATCAAGAATTGTTCCCCTTTGATGTTACATGACCACAAAGAAAAAAAATCACACCTTTGCATGAATAGTTAGTATAATATTAAAACAGGATCAACTCAGGCTTGCAAAGCAGGATGATGACAGTTTCACTGTATTGACATTTAAACTTTTGAATTACACTGGACATTTAGCCCCAGTGCATAGGGCTCTGGCTTTTAGCTGCTGGCGGGGGGGGGGGGGGGCACAGGTGCACCATCCAGACCCACTTCCAGGAGCCTAAAAACACTATGAGGGGTTAATTGCTGCTGTGGCTGGATGGTGTACCTAGTGGTACAAACTTTCAGGATGATACATGACTAGGGACAAATGCCCAAAATGCAAGCAGTCTGCTATCCAGACTATCCTCCTTGGACACATACTGCCCTCAACATTTGAACTGCTGTTAGCCTATCATAGAGTTTTATAGGCTGCCAGCAGCAGAGATGAATAGTGCACCTTTGCCCTCCACTCACAGCTAGATGCCACAGCACACTAAATGCCCAGTGTGCATGGGACCTTAACCACCTCCCGCCCTCCGTATAAGGAACATAATGGACAGGCAGGAGCTCGTCATGACGTTTGTAAATTGTAGCAGTGAGAGCGGTATTGCAGAACCGCTCTATTTTATGTACACGCTGTATATCCAACTGCAATTAGGCACCCTGTACAAGTGAGTGCAATTGTATCTGTTTTATTTGAAATAAAAAACTTTTAAGGATAAAGCACTATTTTAAGTTTCGATTTGCATGAGACGGAGTGGTGATTTGGGAGAAGGTGCACGGAGCGCAGAGTTATATACAAGCAACATCCATGATGTCCATGGAATGAACAAAAAGCGTTTTTGGCCGAGCATAACATATGATGTTATAAACAGGAGGTGAGCAGACATCTGGAGGGGGTGTGGTCACTTACTAGTTCTGGATGTAGCACGGATGGTGGTATTTAGTGGAAAAAGCACAGTGTGATATTATGAAAAGGATTTAATGTTACATTTTATCACTTTCATGGTTTTTCATTGGATTATGTTTGAGGCGTTGATATTGCACCCAATAGCGCCGCACAGTGTTTTGTGATTTTAGAAACTAAGAAAACTTTCAGTCTTTTTTTGGTTTGTTTAGCAAAAAATAAAAAACCCAGTGGTGATTAAATACTACCAAAAGAAAGCTCGGTATGTCTCAAAAAAATTATACAAATTTTGTTTGGGTACAAAGTTGCATGACTGTCATTCAGAGTGTGACAGCGCTGAATGCTGAAAATTGCCAGGAAGGGGATGAAAGTGCCCAGCAGGCAAGTGGTTAAAGTTTTTCTAAAGTTTCAAATACAAACAAATACACTACATTGCCAAACGTATTGGGATGCCTACCTTTACACGCACATGAACTTTAATGGCATCCCAGTCTTAGTCCATAGCGTTCAATATTGAGTTGGCCCACCCTTTACAGCTATAACTACTTCAACTCTTCTGTGAAGGCTGTCCACAAGGTTTAGGAGTGTGTCTATAGGAATGTTTGACCATTCTTCCAGAAGCGCATTTTTGAGGTCAGGCACTGATGTAGCATGGGAAGGCCTGGATCCCAGGCTCTGCTCTAATTCTTACCAAACGTGCTCTATCGGGATGAGGTCAGGACTCTGTGGAGGCCAGTCAAGTTCCTCCACCCCAAACTCGCTCATCCATGTCTTTATGGACCTTGTTTTGTGCACTGGTGCGCAGTCATGTTGGAACAGGAAGGGGCCATCCCCAAATTATTCCCACAAAGTTGGGAGCATGAAGTTGTCCAAAACATCTTGGTATGCTGAGAGTTCCCTTCACTGGAACTAAGGGGCCAAGCCCAATACCCTGAAAAACAACCCCACACCATAATCCCCCCTCCACCAAGCTTTACACTTGGCACAATGCAGTCAGGCTAGTACTGTTCTCCTGGCAACTGCCAAACCCAGACACGTCTATCGGATTGCCAGACAAAGAAGCATGATTCCTCACTCCAGAGAACACATCTTCACTGCTCTAGAATCCAGTGGCAACGTGCTTTACACCACTGCATCCGACACTTTGCTTTGCACTTGGTGATGGAAGGCTTGGATGCAGCTGCTCAGCCATGGAAAGCCATTCCATGAAGCTCTCTATGCACTGTTGTGCTAATCTGAAGGCCACATGAAGTTTGGAGGTCTTTAGATATTGACTCTGCAGACAGTTGGCGACTTCTGCGTACTGCTTCCTCACTCCAGAGAACACATCTCCACTGCTCTAGAATCCAGTGGCAGCATGCTTTACACCACTGCATCCGACGCTTTGCTTTGCACTTGGTGATGGAAGGCTTGGATGCAGCTGCTCAGCCATGGAAAGCCATTCCATGAAGCTCTCTATGCACTGTTGTGCTAATCTGAAGGCCACATGAAGTTTGGAGGTCTTTAGATATTGACTCTGCAGACAGTTGGCGACTTCTGCGTACTGTGCACTTCAGCATGTGCTGACTCCACTCTCATTTTACGTGGCCTACCAATTCGTGGATAAGTTGCTGTTGTTCCCAGTTGCTTTCACATTGTTACACTACCACTAACAGTTGACCGTGGAATATTTAGTAGCAAGGAAATTTCACGAATGGACTTATTGCACAGGTGGAAACCTGTCATGGTATGATGCTTGAATTTACTGAGCTCCTGAGAGCGACCCATTCTTTCACAAATGTTTGTAGAAGCAGTCTGCATGCCTGGGTGCTTGATTTTATTCGCCATGGAAGTGATTGGAACACCTGAATCCAATGATTTGGAGGGTGTCCCAATACTTGTGGTAATATAGTGTGCAGAAAATGTTACTGTGTGGTAAAAATCATGGATTGGTGGTAATGTGATAATGTGAGTCTGACAGTTTTCATATTTAATGAGAGTAAAAACCACCTAACTCATCTCATATATCTGAATCATAGCATGGGACTTCAGGCAGGAGGGTGGACCTGGGACAGCTAGGGTTAGCTACAGACAAAAACAATCCACAGGCACTGGATTCACAAACTGTCAGAGCTAAAAAAAAAATTTACTCATGACCTGGCTTTTAAAACAAGACAATGCACAAAGTCAGATATGTGGCAAGCTGAGATGCTAATCAGGAAGCCATATACAAGCAGCCCGTGCTTTGTATGCCTGATGTTCAACACTTCAGGCTCTGCCAAAGCTCTTTATAACCTCCCCTCAACCCAGGGCACAGCAGGTTGCACATATAGTGTTGGCAGGCCAAGCTTTGGGCACCAGGGATGTAAATTCTGGTGCTTGTACAATTCTTTGCTGTGTTTGCATATCTGACACAGATCCCTGCTACTGCCTATCTTATGACTTGCTACAAAGCTACCGTGTTGCAGTTTGATCATCGGGGAAGAAGAGAATGAGGAAATCCTCCTGCCTGCAGCATGCTTAAGACATCTTCTCAGCCTACACTGTGTGCACAATAATTAGGCAGGTTGTATTTTTGAGGATTAATTTTATTGTTAAACAACTACAGTGCTCTCGGTCAATCCAAAATGTTAAGAAACCTCAAATCTGAATATTTAAGAAAGTAAAAGTGAGGTTTACCTTTCTTAGGAGAATACCTATGGGTGCACAATTATTGGGCAACTATTAGTGTGCAGAATTATTATGCAATGAAAAATGAAAATTTTCCCAGCTCAAATTATTCCCATCTGTAAGTCCTCATGCACACTGAGCATTTTAAAAACACCAGTAGCATTAGCTGTATAAAGTCACGTTAAAAACATGAGTTTTTCTGAATTTTTTAGCATTTTTGCATTAGCATTTAGCCACATGTGTTTTTTAAATTTTTTTACACAAAAAAATGCCATTTGTGCTAAAAAAAGCCCCAAAATTCCAGTTTGCCGCATTTTACAGCATTTACCAGCATTAGAGTATTTTTACAGCTAAAAAACTTCTCTAGAAACCCAATAGTTTTGGGGTTTATTCCAGCCAAAAATGCCCCTGTCAAAAAATTATGATTAAAGCCTATGTGTGCATGGACATATAGGATAACATGCTGGGGAGTTTACTGGCTATAGAAAAAATGCTGAATGCCAAAAACAGCAGCTGTACAAATGTTCTGTGTGCATGAGGACTTTAAGTGAGAATAATAAACAAACAATCCAAAATTTACAAATAAACATTTATGACAATTCAAAAAAAAAAAAAAATCAGTGGCCAATATAGCCACCCTTCTTTTCAATAAGTCATAAGCCTTCCATTCATGGAGTCTGTCAGTTTCTTGTTCTCTTGACGATCAACGTTTTGTGCAGCAGCAACCACAGCCTCCCAGACATTGTTCAGAGAGGTCTCCCATTTAAGAAGGGCCCACAAGTTCTCAATAGGGTTTAAGTCAGGAGAGGAAGGGGACCATGTCATTATTCTTTCATCTTTAAGACCTTTACTGGCTAGCCACACAGTGGCTTACTTTGATGCATGAAATGGAGTATTGTCCTGTATAAATATCATGGTCTTCTTGAAAGATGCAGACAATTTCCTATACCACTACTTAAAGAAAGTGTCTTCTAAAAACTGGCAGTAGGTTTGGGAATTGATTTTGAATCCATCTTCAACCCGAAAAGGTCCAACTAGCTCTTCTTTAATAATACCAGCCCATACCATTACCCCACCTCCACCTTGCTGGCATCTGAGTCAAAGTGGAGCTACTGATCGTTACTGATCCAGCCATGGGCCCATCCATCTGATTTGTCAAGAGTCAATCTCATCGCATCAGTCCATTTGAAAAATCTGTCTTCAGATATTTCTTGGCCCAGTCTTAACGGTTCAACTTATGTCTCTTGTTCAGTGGTTTCTGCCTTCCTCACCTTGGCCATGTCTCTGAGCACTGAACACCTTGTACTTCTGGACACTCCAGGTAGGTTGCAGTTCTGGAATATGACAGCACTGGAGGATAATGGGTTCCTGGTAGCTACAAGCTTGATTCTTCTCAAATCTTTGGCATTTAACTTGCGTCTTTTTTTTTCAACACATTTCTTGTGACCCTGTTGACTATTTGCAACAAAACATTTGATGGTTTTGTAATCACTTGCTTTCTCAATGAACGGGGGTGAGCATCCCCACTCACCAAAGCCAATGGAACCTGATGAGTTACCTAATAGATAGTTAGGATTTTTATAGACACAAACTGGAGATTTTTATGTTCAAATTTTCCTAAAGAGAGAGATCAAGCACATATCGCCCATTCCTTCTTCAAAGACCATATCATAAGAGAGAGGATAAACCCCCTCTTATTACATCATGAAAGTCACACCAATATTTAGTAAAGGGACATATCAGGGATCAAATTTTAACAACAGTGTACTGTTTGTAATAAGAGACTACTCCAAAATGTCCCTGTTCTCATCATAGTATATTATACTGCATATCCACGAAAAGTATAAATTATCATCTTTTTGAATGATATGTTGTAGACAGCAAAATGTGACTATGTTATATGCAATTATTTACCCATCAGCATTTTCAGCTTCACTATTCAACAATGCTGTATATTCAAACAACCATTCTCATTTTCCACTATATGCATGTGTATCTGCGTTCACTCATTGAAGAGGCTGTTCCCCAATTTGTCCCTGACTGGAGACTGCAGCTAATAAGCTATTTAAGCTATTTCTTAAAGGGAAGGGGTGTTGGCTTTCTAGCTCTAAATGCTTTGTCTAACAGTCCACCCATGCCCATAACTCCTATTGCCTCTTTCCAGGAAAGAACCATGCATTAGTTGGCATAATGATGTTATCTTGATCCCAATCAATATCAAAGAATAGGCAAAAGTTGCTTGATCTCAATCCTCTAAATAATATTAAAGTGCTCTAAATCATATCCAAATTAAGAGTGCTCATACCAAAAGAAAGAAAAATAACCTCAACATGTTTCTCTCCTACATTGGAGCCTCGTCAGGAGTAAATATATGTGCACCCCATACTATGTCAAACAAAAGCACATGGTTCAAAGCTTGAATTGTTTGTATGGGATTTCTATTTCTACTTCCCCATTAAAAAATGGCTGCCACGTCAAATGACGTGATTACATAATCACATTACATCCGTATGTTGTGACATCACCGCGTATTGATGTCGTGCATGTGCAGTAACAGTGAACAGCGCAATCTTGTGGAAAAAATATGAACTGGTTTCGTTATCATGCCCCAATATCTTAGCAATTTCTAGAGTGCTGTGTTCCTCTGAAAGACTTTTTACAATTTTTTACTTTTCAGAGTCAGTTAAATCTATTTTTTGGCCCATTTTGCTTCAGGATAAGAGGCTGCCTAATAATTATGCACACCTTGATCTCCTTAGGCCACACCCTCCCTCATTACACAAATACACCTCACCTGATATGCCTAAAACCAATAAGCATTTAAGTTTATAAAGCTTGGAGTGAGACAATATGCATAAAAATGATGATTTGGTCAAAATACTCACTTGCCTAATAATTGTGCACACACTATAGTCAAAGTCACCCAACTGGAGCTCAAGGGTGATGTTTTTATGAAAAAAGGGAAAGTTTTTTTTTTTCTTTTTCAAGATAATGCTGATACTGTATATTGTGATGTGTCAGAAATGTATTAATGAGGGCAAGTTATTTAGAAGCTAGAGTGAAAGACAAGACCAAGTTCTTGTCTTTCATAACAATATTTATCCCAAGGAAACTTTATCTTTTGCAATACATTTGCAGTCTCTGCCTATTTGTCTTTTTAACTAGTGTTCCATTGGATAACAGTTTCTAACATTTTAGATGTGGCTAAAATGGAAGGAGGGCTGTATACTGTTAGCCAAGTGTAACGTTGCTATGAAGTGAATGAGACACAAAGAGTTAATTGTGCCACAATGTTGTGCTCGCTGGAGTGCCACCTTAGTGCAGATTTCTCATAACTGCAGCCTCCGTCTGCACCGATGGGCATTAGTGACCGAAGACTTTAGAGTCACCCTTTAAGATGTCCCAACCACAACTCCATCAAAGTGAATCTACGTTGTTGTCTGCTGGAGGTGAAAGCCTGTAGGGCAAATCAGCTCCCTTTTCTACGTATATAGAATGGGAGGTTTCTAGCTGCTTCCTGTGAAGATTCAAGATTGAATTGGGCAGTGTGTAATGTCCATCCACCACTGAAAATAACTCCCAAGGCATCATCTCTGCTTCAATGTCTCAGAACAGTGGAAGGCATACACTATATTGCAAAAAGTATTGGGACACTCCTCTAAATCATTTGATTCAAGTGTTACAATTACTTCCATGGCCACAGGTGTACAAAATGAAGCACCTAGGCAGGCAGACTGCTTCTACAAACATTAGTGAAAGAATGGATAGCTCTCAGGAGCTCAGGAGTGAATTTAAGCGTGGTACCATGATCATTTCCATCCGTGAAATTTCCTTGCTACTAATTATTCCACGGTCAACTGTTAGTAGTATTATAATAAAGTGGAAGCAACTGGGGACAACAGCAACTCAGCCACAAAGTGGTAGGCCACATAAGATGACAGAGCAGGGTCAGCGCATGCTGAAGTGCACAGTGGGCAGAAGTCACCAACTGTCTGCAGAGTCAATAGCTAAAGACCTCCAAACTTCATGTGGCCTTCAGATTAGCACAACAATAGTGCATAGCGAGCTTCATAGAATAGGTTTCCATGGCCGAGTAGCTGCATCCAAGCCTTACATCACCAGGTGCAATGCAAAACGTCAGATGCAGTGGTGTAAAGCATATAATAAATAAGTGCAGCGCTAAAATAATAGGAAGTATTATAATTGACTGTCCAAAATCAAATAATTCCAATAAGATGCCCAGGATATGTAAAATAAAGGTGACAGTCTGTGCAGATACCGTATTTTTTGCTCCATAAGACGCACTTTTTCCCCCCAAAAAAGGGGGGAAAATGTCAGTGCGTCTTATGTAGCGAATATAAAGCGGCCGGTCCGGTATTTCTGCCGGCCACTCAGCTGTTCTCTCCTGCAGGGCCTTACCTGTTCCTCGCTCCAGCGCTGCACAGTCTTCCCGCGCTGGCTTCTGTGACAGCCGGGTGCCCACTGCGCATGCGCTGCGCTTTGTGAATGGTCCAGTGTTTTCTGGGACACATGACAGGTCCCAGAAGGCGCCGGGCCATTCACAAAGCGCAGCACATCTCGCGCATGCGCAGTGGGCACCCGGATGTCACAGAAGACGGCGCGGGAAGAAGAGGGAAAGACAACTCCGCGGAAGTGGGAGCGGGTACCTGTCAAATTCAGGTACCCGCTCCCCCTCCCTCCCCAAAGGTCAGCAGTCTCTGGTCATCCCCTGCACTGTCTGCAGTCTCTGGTCATCCCCTGCACTGTCTGCAGTCTCTGGTCATCCCCTGCACTGTCTGCAGTCTCTGGTCATTCCCTGCACTGTCTGCAGTCTCTGGTCATCTGTACTGTGTCCCTGGTATTTTCCCTGTACTATGTCCACAGTCTCTGGTCATCTCCTGTACTGTGTCCGCAGTCTCTGGTCATCTCCTGTACTGTGTCCGCAGTCTCTGGTCATCTCCTGTACTGTGTCCGCAGTCTCTGGTCATCTCCTGTACTGTGTCCGCAGTCTCTGGTCATCTCCTGTACTGTGTCCGCAGTCTCTGGTCATCTCCTGTACTATGTCCGCAGTCTCTGGTCATCTGTACTATGTCCACAGTCTCTGGCCATCTCCTGTAGTATGTCCGCAGTCTCTGGTCATCTCCTGTACTGTGTCCGCAGTCTCTGGTCATCTCCTGTACTGTGTCCGCAGTCTCTGGTCATTTCCTGTACTGTGTCCGCAGTCTCTGGTCATCTCCTGTACTGTGTCCGCAGTCTCTGGTCATCCCCTGTACTATGTCTGCAGTCCATTGGTTCAGAATATTTTTTTTCTTGTTTTTCGCCTCTGAAACCTAGGTGCGTCTTATGGTCAGGTGCGTCTTATGGAGCGAAAATACGGTAAATGGTGTGAAATCACAATAAAATCCAGTAGTGGTGCTCCAAATAGTGTGATAAAATTATGCACTCACCAGATGCGTAATTTAAATACGCATTGTATGAATCAGTAGTGGTCTCCTCTATGGATATGGATCTGGTCTGGGGCAAGGATAATCCTCCCTCAAGGTGGGTGGTGTTGTCAGGAACACTCAGGAAAGTAAAGGATCCAGCTGGCCAGAGGTCACTTTAAGGGATGGATGGGTGCAGATGCCTGCTTACAGGAACTCCCTTCTCTGGATTCAGTAGATGGCTGGATCAAGCGTGCTCTATAAGTAAATAGCTCCTCAAGGAAGACTGCGGGCAGCAGGTAGATGAACATGAACAGCTGGCTGGTGTCAGGAATGGACTGGCCAGCTATGGTGGGACTCACCTGCCTTTTGATCTGCAGTACTAGGGCTGGCCAGCGGGTGTTCCCAGCAATCAGAGACTCAACTTTGCAGCCAGCTAACACCTGTAACTGATTATGCTGGGGTATTTAAGGGATGGCCAGACCCACAGACTCTGCCTTGGTGTGTGTTTGTCCTGGGCCCTGTATCCTGTTTCTGAACCGCTGCTGACTTCTCCTGCTCTGATCCCGGCTCGCTCCTGACCATCCCTCTGTCTGACCCTCTGTACCACACTGCTTGCTACCTGTTCTGATCCCTGGCTTGTGACCCTGACCAATCTCCGCTTGCTCCCCCTGTACCTACCTGCCCTATTGATATTGACCCGGCCTGCCTGACGACGCTTGCTTGTATGTACTGTTATCTGTGGGTGGTTTGGTTTGTTTGCACTGTATTATGTTTTAGTATTGCACTGCGTTTATGTTTGTATTGTTAGTGTTAATAAATTATATTGTTTATAACATATCTGAGGTCTGCGTTTCCCTGCGTCAGTCACACATCTCTGGTCACACCTGGGAGCCCTGACATTACACCAAGGCCAATCCTGACCAGAAGTGGCTGCACAGGGAAGCCATCTTGGCTTGTTGATGGGAAGGATGGATCTGGATGAGGTTGAGTATTTATCTCTGCTAGTGCTTGATGACAGAGAGTATGCTTATCAGACTCTGAAGGAGTATCCCCGGGATGAACTGCTAGAATGTATACGGCTCGCTCATGTTCTAGTAGATCAGGGCACAGATTTCTCTATGGTGCAGCCATTGATTCAGGTTTGTGTTGAGTTGGTTTCATCTGGTTCCCCCGAATGCAGGGATGAATTTTTGCCACCATTTAGTGCAGACCAGGTTGAGTCCCTGGTGTGGTTATTAGAGGATGATGTGGGTTACTTTCTGGAGCGTTATTCCACATGTTCACCACAGACACTAAGAGATTGTATAAACGCAGTGCAGTCATTGACCAGACAGGCTTTGTGTAAGCTCAGCTTTGTTCAACCCCTACTGCAGACATGGACAGACTTGTTGCACCCAGCCTCAGTCAGCTTACAAAAACCCAGTCCTGCTTCTAACTCTACTCCTGTATTCCCACCAGCTCCTCCAGTTACAGCCCAGTATACTTGGCTATCTACCGCATGTCAGTACCCTGTTCCCACTCGCTGCACCTATCCTGCCTTTAACCCTGTAAAAAAGCCCTCTGTAGCAACTGCTCCCTCTCCTGTTCCATCCTCCAGTTTTTCTCTGTCTCCAGCTGCTCCATTCGTTTGCAGACCTGCGTTTACTTGCAGTGCTCCAGTAGTTAAAACCAGAAAAAAGCGAAAATTCTTTCCAACCAATACCATCCTGCCAGTATCCAAACCGGTGAACCTGCCTTCCGTGACTCAGCCTGAAGCCTCTACTCAGCCTGAAGCCTCTCTTCAGCCGGATGCCTCTCCTCAGCCGGATGCCTCTCCTCAGCCTGAGGCCTCTACTCAGCCGGATGCCTCTCTTCAGCCGGATGCCTCTCCTCAGCCGGATGCCTCTCCTCAGCCGGATGCCTCTCCTCAGCCGGATGCCTCTCCTCAGCCTGAAGCCTCTCCTCAGCCTGAAGCCTCTCCTCAGCCTGAAGCCTCTCCTCAGCCTGAATCCTCTCCTCAGCCTGATGCCTCTCCTCAGCCTGATGCCTCTCCTCAGCCTGAAGCCTCTCCTCAGCCTGATGCCTCTCCTCAGCCTGAAGCCTCTCCTCATCCTGAAGCCTCTCCTCAGCCTGAAGCCTCTCCTCAGCCTGATGCCTGCATTCAGCCTGATGCCGCTACTCAGCATGATGAACTGATCCAGCCCGACGATCCTATTAGGCCAGTTGACTCGATGCCCGCTGTTGATCCAGATGATCCGGTACCTGATCCAGTGCCCGCTGTCGTGCCAATTGACTCAGAGCCTGCTGTCATACCTGGTGACCCGGTGCCCACTGCCTTGCCAGATGACGCGGTGCCCGCTGGCAAGCCAAATGACCTGATGCCTGGTGACCCAGTGCCCGCTGTCATACCTGGTGACTCGGTGCCCGCAGTCTTGCCAGACGACTCGATGCCCGCAGTCTTGCCAGACGACTCGGTGCCCGCAGTCTTGCCAGACGACTCGGTGCCCGCAGTCTTGCCAGACGACTCGGTGCCCGCTGTTCCGCCAGTTGACTCGATGCCCGCTGTTCCGCCAGTTGACTCGATGCCCGCTGTTCCGCCAGTTGACTCGGTGCCCACTGTCGTGCCTGGTGACTCGGTGCCCGCCGCTTCGTCTGGGGGCCCGAGACCTGTTGCTCCGCCTGAGGGCCCGAGACCTGTCGCTCCATCTGGGGGTCCGGCGCCCGCCGCTCCGCCTGAGGGCCCGAGACCTGTAGCTCCGCCTGGGGGTCCGGCGCCCGCCGCTCCGCATGGGGGCCCGATGCCTGTCGCCCCGCCTGGGGGCCCGATGCCTGTCGCCCCGCCTGGGGGCCCGATGCCTGTCGCCCCGCCTGGGGGTCCGATGCCTGTCGCCCCGCCTGGGGGTCCGATGCCTGTCGCCCCGCCTGGGGGTCCGATGCCTGTCGCCCCGCCTGGGGGTCCGATGCCTGTCTCCCCGCCTGGGGGTTCGATGCCTGTCGCCCCGCCTGAGGGCCCGAGACCTGTAGTTCCGCCTGGGGGTCCGGCGCCCGCCGCTCCGCCCGGGGGCCCGGTGCCTGTCGCCCCGCCCGGGGGCCCGGTGCTTGCTGCTTCGTCTGGTGGCCCGATGTGCCTCTGCCCGGGGTCCTGCCCGATGTGCCTCTGCCCGGGGTCCTGCCCGATGTGCCTCTGCCCGGGGTCCTGCCCGATGTGCCTCTGCCCGGGGTCCTGCCCGATGTGCCTCTGCCCGGAGTCCTGCCCGATGTGCCTCTGCCCGGAGTCCTGCCCGATGTGCCTCTGCCCGGGGTCCGGCCCGATGTGCCTCTGCCCGGGGTCCGGCCCGATGTGCCTCTGCCCGGGGTCCGGCCCGATGTGCCTCTGCCCGGGGTCCGGCCCGATGTGCCTCTGCCCGGAGTCCGGCCCGATGTGCCTCTGCCCGGAGTCCGGCCCGATGTGCCTCTGCCCGATGTGCCTCTGCCCGGAGTCCAGCCCGATGTGCCTCTGCCCGGAGTCCAGCCCGGTGTGCCTCTGCCCGATGTGCCTCTGCCCGGTGTGCCTCTGCCCGGTGTGCCTCTGCCCGGAGTCCAGCCCGATGTGCCTCTGCCCGGAGTCCAGCCCGATGTACCGCTGCCCGGAGTCCTGCCCGGTGTGCCAGTCTTTGATATCCCGCCAGTTACCAGACCCGGGCGGTGGAACATTTTTCCCAGCTAGGACTGTTTGGAGCGTCCTGAGGCCGCTCCTTGAGGGGGGGGTACTGTCAGGAATGGACTGGCCAGCTATGGTGGGACTCACCTGCCTTTTGATCTGCAGTACTAGGGCTGGCCAGCGGGTGTTCCCAGCAATCAGAGACTCAACTTTGCAGCCAGCTAACACCTGTAACTGATTATGCTGGGGTATTTAAGGGATGGCCAGACCCACAGACTCTGCCTTGGTGTGTGTTTGTCCTGGGCCCTGTATCCTGTTTCTGTCCTGCATCCTGTTTCTGAACCGCTGCTGACTTCTCCTGCTCTGATCCCGGCTCGCTCCTGACCATCCCTCTGCCTGACCCTCTGTACCACGCTGCTTGCTACCTGTTCTGATCCCTGGCTTGTGACCCTGACCAATCTCCGCTTGCTCCCCCTGTACCTACCTGCCCTATTGATATTGACCCGGCCTGCCTGACGACGCTTGCTTGTATGTACTGTTATCTGTGGGTGGTTTGGTTTGGTTTGTTTGCACTGTATTATGTTTTAGTATTGCACTGCGTTTATGTTTGTATTGTTAGTGTTAATAAATTATATTGTTTATAACATATCTGAGGTCTGCGTTTCCCTGCGTCAGTCACACATCTCTGGTCACACCTGGGAGCCCTGACAGCTGGTGTTTCTGATAAGGTTTTATATTGGTTGCCTTTAGTGCTTTAGCTGCTGACCAGAGAGCGCTCACTTTTTTATTATATTGATAGTGGTGTAAAGCATGCTGCTACTGGACTCTAGAGCAGTGGAGACGTGTTCTCTGAAGTGAAAAATAATGCTTCTCTGTCTGGCAATCTGATAATGTCTATTTGCCAGGAGAAAGATGCTTGCCTGACTGTATTGTGCCAAATGTAAAATTTGGTGGAGGGGGATTATGGTGTGGGGTCGTTTTTCAGGGGTTGGGCTTGGCCCCTTAGTTCCAGTGAAGGGAACTCTTAAGGCCTCAGCATACCAAGACATTTTGGACAATTTCATGCTCCCAACTTTGTGGGAACAGTTTGGGAATGGCCCCTTCCTGTTCCAACATGACTGCACACCGGTGCACAAAGCAAGGTCCATAAAGACATGGATGAGCGAGTTTGGGGTGGAGAAACTTGGCCTGCACAGAGTCCTGACCTCAAACCAATAGAACACCTTAGGGATGAATTCGAGCGGAGACTGTGAGTCAGGCCTTCTCGTCCGACATCGGTGCTTGACCTCACAAATGCGCTTCTGGTCAAACATTCCCATAGATGCACTCATAAACCTTGTGTACAGCCGTCCTAGAAGAGTTGAAGCTGTTATAGCTGCAAAGGGTGGGCCAACTCAATATTGAACCCTACGGACTAAAACTGGGATGCCATTAAAGTTTATGCAGGCGTCCCAATACTTTTGGCAACATAGTGTATAGTCACAGTAAAATAACAAATTAAAGCTTTGTTGATTTGTCCACATAGTACTTTTTGTATTTGGACTTTCCTCTTGCTATTTCCCCTACTCAATAAAACCCTATGGCTTCTCATACTTTTTCATGATTAAATCTTGACATGCAAAAAAAGCAGTCAAAAACTGTAGTTCTAGAGATAGAGGAGGCTAAACATCACAAAAACATCAGGAGGCCATGTTTCCACATAGAAGAGCTGTGAAAAGCCTAAAATGGACCACATAAAACAGAATGAGGTAAATTGAGTGGGCTTTCTGACTTTAACATAATTGCAGTGTTTTCTTGATTGTGTTAGCATTTAATTAATTGATTTTTACTTGTTGCTTAGAGCTGCAGCTAAAATAAGGCTCTGCACATTGAGACAAAATGACAGTAATTACTGGTTTGGGTTGGTAAAACTAAGTAAAAGTTGTATTACTTACTTTTGATGACTGGGTACATTCGAATACATTTTGGTTTATATAGCATGAAGGTGATTTAAAATAAAAAAAACTCAACCATCCCATTGTAATGGGTGGCTGGCAGGTATTAGCTGACCACTGGATTACCCTGAAAGCGGATTCACACAAGCATGGTGCATATTGAAGCTCAGGCTTCACAGCTAATTGACACAGTAGTTGTTCAGTGGTTCAGGACAGGTTTACATCAGGTTCCGGTCAAGATTTTATCCTGTTTACAACTGATGACGTGTGATTTAAAAATGGTTCCCATTGAAGTCAATAACCTGTAATCTGCACCTGAATTGGACCGCACTGCTCAGAAATTGTACAGGACTTGTTTTCAATCTGCATTGAATTCACACTGCCAGTGCACTGGACACATGTGAATAGGCACCATAGGAAGCAATGTTATTTCATATGTCGTGTGGATTGGATGCGGTTCAAACCTCATCCAATCCACATATATGTGAACCGGAAATTAAAGCGTTCCTAAACCCAGGACCCTTCATTCACTATATCTGGTCTCCCACAGTACACAGAACATGGAATTTAAATTATTATAGTAAATATAAACTGCTAAATACCCTTTCTCATCAGCAGTTAGAGCAGTCTTGTGACTTCTATCAGTGTCCAGCTGAGCACTGGTTACAGCTTGTAGGAGGGGTTTTTATTCTCCTGTAAGAGGCTGCAGGACCCCTGACCTCTGGCTGGACAGTGCTGACTGGCCCTATGCTGATCACATGCACTATCCCAAGGAAAAAAAAACACTCTGGCATTACACACCACACTGAGCATGTGCACCTTTCCCTCCTGTTCTATCAGGAAATATTTAGGAGACACTGGAAGAAGGGGAGGATCAGAGAAGAGAGGATCAAATATCTTTTTTACACAATGCAGAGGATTAACCCCTTAGATTTCACAGTGAGTATAACACGCATGCTTTACTGCATATACAGACTGATTTTATTGTTGTGGGTTTAGTAACACTTTAATGAGTTTACATAAAATGCTATAGCCATCTATAGCTAAGATAGAAGGGTAGGGGGATGTAGGGAACAGGATATCATATGTACTCTCCAGCGCCTCAGGAAATGCACAGCCAAAAGGGAAGCCAAGGGAACCAGGACAGCGACAACCAAAGGAAATGCTTCAAGGGTGCAGCCCTCCTCAGATGGGGAGATCAGCCACTAGATAGAGAATAAACAGGTGGCGCATAGTGCATTATCCAAGGTTTACTGAAAGGTATAAAAGGTAAAAACATACTCACAGATGAAGCATGTATCTAAAAATCATTTGCATATTGACAATGGCTACAACGGCAAGCAAGGTGTTCCAACTGTTAGTGCGGTCAAATTTCTGACGTGTTTCGGGGACAAATCCCTTTCCTCAGAGCTACTGACCAGCCTGTATGAAGGTCAAGCAGTAAAAAACCATGGCTAGATGCCTTGGGAGCAGAGCTCCACCTCCTCTACTTGTTATAGGGCGAGGAGTTGGAGGGGGTTATTTAAAGTGCAATATTTGGTAATTTCTATAAATGCGTATACATATATATATATATATATATATATATATACACACACATGCACATACACATATACATACATACATACACTAAAAGTGAAAGCGAATAAAAAATTATATATACATGAATGCATCATTTGCAAATTTAAATGAATAAAAATAAATATAAAAATAATCGTAGTAATAATACTGTCAACAATGATAAAAATAGAGGTAAAAATAATATTAATAAAGATCATAAAAGTGAAGATCACAAGACTAGTGGATTGTAGATGATTTGCAGTTCAAAGTATCAAGTGTGGCTGTAGACTATATATATATTTTTTTATAAAATGATATCATAAAATGAAAATCAATATATAGAGGAAAAAAAAATAACTGCAAAAATTTTTTTAAAAAATAAAAATAGTAAGAGGTTGTAAAAGATTATTGTTTTAGATCCAACACTTCCTCTCTTTGGACAGTTCTCTGCATCCCTTACAAGCTAATTTCATTACCCGATGTATTGAATTTTGTCTAACACACAATTATTTTGTGTTCCAAGATTCGTTTTACCTACACATAAAAGGTACAGCTATGGGAGCCAGGTTCGCTCCCAGTGAGGCCAATTTATTTATGGGATATTGGGAAAAATTCCACATAAGAAGTAATAACCCATTTGGAGCGAACCTGGTTCTATTCGCGAGATATATTGATGACATCTTGATAATATGGGATGGCACGGATGAGGAATTAGAACGTTTCTTCACACTTTGCCAATGTAATCCTTTCAACATTGAATTCACAAAAGTAGTCAATGATAACACACTTGTGTTCCTAGATCTGGAACTGATGTTTGATAACGAACTCAGCATCATCTCAAATACCCATTTTAAGCCCACAGCAGGAAATTTGTATTTTCATGCTGCCAGCCACCATCATCCAACATGGATAAAAAATGTGCCCTTGATCCAATTTTGCAGGCTGAAAAGAACCTGCTTACGTCTAGAGGATTACGATGTGAAGAGCAACACCCTTAGAAGAAAATTTATAGAGAAGGGGTACTCTTCGGATGTCATTGAACAGGCATACACAAAATATAGAGCACAATATTCCTTGGTCATTTCAGAACAAGAATGGGTTAGTGTTGAAGGAAAACAGCTCACCAAACAAACTGCCTTCTGAACTCAATTTAACCCTAAGGCCTTCCAGATAAGAAACATTTTTAAAAAATATTGGAGCTTACAACAGGATGCTTTTCTCAGTAGTGCCATTCCAGAATATCTGGAGGTTATCTTTAGAAAACCCAAATATTATAGGAGTTACATAGCCACCAACAGAGTCAAAAAAATTCAAAATTCAATGAGGTCCACTTGGAACAGACTTTTTGAATAAAAAGGTAGTTACAAGTGTGGGGTCAGCAACTGTGGCTGTTGCAAGTAAATGTGGCACAAAAAAAAAAAATAGGTCATGGGGCATGATGGCAACACATACAGCATTAGGCAGTTCATCAACTGTAGTACACAATATGTGGTGTACTGTCTCATTTGCCCCTGCGGTCTATTATATGTGGGTCGTACCATCCGCACTTCGCGTACCAGATTTGGGGAACACAAAAGGAATATCAAACATGGTCATGATAAACACTCCATCCAAAACCACTTCAAAGATAAACACGACAAGAGCCCTATGGGTTTTAGGGTGTTTGGTTTGGACAGCATACCTAAGGACAAAGACACAGGCAGACATTTTCGGCGTCTATGCCAGAGGGAAACCTTCTGGATCCACCGCTTGGGCACATTATCACCCAAGGGGCTAAATATGGGGTTAGACATCTACTCTCTCATCTAGTATTCAGGAACAAAAACCCTCTTGATCTACTCCGTTTTATATATATGCCCATCTGAGTGATGGAAACTCTTTAAGAATGGTCACTTTCTTTGTGGTCAATACATTAGGCACATTGTGATGTCATTTTCCTGTAATCATGGCCAGAAGGATTTATATGGTCCAACTGCACTTAGTGGTCTCATTGTTTTACTACAAGTCTTCATCATCATTATCATTTTTTCCACCACCATATCTTATGATTACGCTCAGTTTTATTACATGCTGTGTGAACTAGGATTATATCTACAGTTGTGTTCAAAATAATAACAGTCAGACGTCACTAACCTGATCAATCACTGTTTTTGGTAGAAATGATATTTCTACATGGCAAATAATTTACTAGCAGGTGTAGTAGAGTAATAGAAATCCAACAGACCCAACAGTCATGACATGCATGCTGCTGATTCTGTGTAATTGAATCACTAATGGAAAGGGTCATGTCCAAAATAATAGCAGTGTGGAGTTCTATTAGTGAGGTCATTCATTCTTTGAAAAACAGGTGGCAATTATTGCTTTATTTAAGGAAGGAAGGCAGCAAATGTTGTACATGCTGGTTACAGTGCATTTCTCTATGAAATTCTGAGGAAAATGGGTCGTTCGAGACATTGTTCAGAAGAACAGCGTACCTTGATTAAAAAGTTGATTGGAGAGGAAAAAACATATAATGAAGTGCAGAAAATGATAGGCTGCTCAGCTAAAATGATCGCAAATGCTTTAAAATGGCAACCAAAACCTGAAAGACGTGGAAGAAAGCGAAAAACTACCATTCGAATGGATAGAAGAATAGCCAAAATGGCAAGGACTCAGCCAACAATCAGCTTCAGGAAGATCAAAGAAGGTCTAAAGTTACCTGTGAGTACTGTTACAATTAGAAGACGCCTATGTGAAGCCAAGCTATCTGCAAGAAGCCCCCGCAAAGTCCCACTGTTGAAAAAAAGATGTGCTGAAGAGGTTACAATTTGCCAAAGAGCACATTGACTGGCCTAAAGATAAATGGCGCAACATTTGGTGGACTGATGAAAGTAAGATTGTTCTTTTTGGGTCTAGTGGCCGGAGACAGTTTGTCAGACAACCCCCAAACACTGAATTCAAGCCACAGTACACTGTGAAGACAGTGAAGCATGGTTGCGCAAGCATCATGATATGGGGATGTTTCTCATACTACAGTGTTGGGCCTATTTATCGTATACCAGGGATCATGGATCAGTTTGAATACAATACCTGAAGAGGTCATGCTGCCTTATGCTGAAGAGGAAATGCCCTTGAAATGGGTGTTCCAACAAGACAACGACCCCAAACACACCAGTAAACGTGCAACATCTTGGTTCCAGACCAACAAGATTGACATTATGGAGTGGCCATCCCAATCCCCGGATCTTAATCCAATAGAAAACTTGTGGGGTGACATCAAAAATGCAGTTTCTGAGGCAAAACCAAGAAATAGAGAAGAACTGTGGAATGTAGTCCAATCATCCTGGGCTGGAATACCTGTTCACAGGTGCCAGAAGTTGGTTGACTCCATGCAACACAGATGTACAGCAGTTCTCAGAAACAGTGCTTATACAACTAAATATTCATTAAGTGATTCAAAGGAAATTTTGGAGGAACAACACAAATTTGATATATTTTTCTTCATGTTTTGATTTGGAATAGATTGTGTAGTGTTCCCAATGCATTTGTGTGTATGGAAATAAAAGCTATTAGAAGGATTTTGCGCTTTATTCACTTTTTTCAACACACTGCTATTATTTATATATACACAGATTCCCTGTCAGTAATTATACCAATATAATTACACCAGTATATCATATACTTTCAATATACACCCGCATCAGGGGTGTTTTTTTTTCCAGCATTACTAAGGCTGTACAGAGTGTTTGTATTTTTTTTTTCTTTCTCCCACTTCCCAGCATTAATTATTCATCACATCTATGTCTTCTCTTTCCCTCCCCCTTCTCTTTTTCCACCCCTCCCCCATTTTTGTCACATTTATTCCCAGCATACATCACTCACCACATCTCTGTCTTCCCTTTCCCTCTCCCCCCCCTCAGTTCTGACATGTTCATCATTATATTTTCAGTATTCATCATTACCATATCTGCCTTCTTTGATCCCTTCCCCCTCCTTTCCCCCACCCCCCAAGTCTACCACTTTCATAGGTTGATTCCCATTATAGAACATTCATCATATCTCTGTCTCCTCTTTCCCCTCCCCCCTCTCCCCCCCCCCTTCCCCAGTTCTGTCACAATATCAGCTGCCTTTCCAGTACACATCACACAAAAAGTCTCTGTCCGCCCCCCTCCATTCTGTCACACTTATCTTTTGACTCCACATCACTCTTCAGTTCAGTCCCTTTGTTCCAGAGGCCATCTGTGCCATTATCACAACACCACATTCACCCCCTCCAGCTGTCCTTCACATGGCTGTGCTGACTCTAGTCCCTCCTTCCCCCCTGGGAGGAGCCTTGCAGTCATGGCATGTGTTGGTGGTTTGTTCCAGGGATGCCGGATGTGACATCATCCAAAGTGTACTTCCGGTTTCGGCCAGTGGAACACAGAGGGGTCGCTGTTTGCGTTCTGGCGGCCGCTCCTCCCTTCCTATGAGTGGGAACTTCCCCATGTTCCTCTCACTTGGCCTTGGAGTGCACGACCAAGCTGGCGTGCGTTCCAGCGGCCAGTTCCCCATAGGTATAAAGCACACTCCCACACCATCCCACTCAGGCATCACCAGCAAGGCTCCCATCATCCATCCACTACACATCTGCACCAGAGGTATCTATACCATATACATACATCTTATCAATTCACCAGACCATTGCCTCCTAAAGACACCCATATACCCATAGACACACTTTTCACGTTTTTTACTGTCCCCATTTTTCTTTTTCTTTTTTTTTTTGCTATCAATTAATTAATTATATAATATATATTTTAAAAAAATGTTTCTTCTCTCTGCCTCTCTCCCACTTTCATAAAAACTAGAAGAATGGTAATTGCTATAACAATAATCTTTTACAACCTCTTACTATTTTTATTTTTAAAAAACTTTTTTGCAGTTTTGTTTTTCCTCTATATATTGATTTTCATTTTATGATATCATTTTATAGAAAAATATATATAGTCTACAGCCACACTTGATACTTTGAACTGCAAATCATCTACAATCCACTCATCTTATGATCTTCACTTTTATGATCTTTAGTAATATTATTTTTACCTCTATTTATATCATTGTTGACAGTATTATTACTACGATTATTTTTAGATTTATTTTTATTCATTTACATCTGTAAATGATGCATTCATGTATATATAATTTTTTATTCACTTTCACTTTTAGTTTATGTATGTATGTATGTACATGTGTATATGCGTCTTCCTGCCCAGGCCAGTTTTCAGGTTTCCGCGCTCTCACACTTTGAATGACAATTGCGCGGTCATACAACATTGTACCCAAACTAAAATGTTATAATTTTCTTCACACAACTAGAGCTTTCTTTTGGTGGTATTTAATCACCACTGGGGTTTTTATTTTTTGCTAAATTAACAAAAAAACACCAAAAATGTTGAAAAAAAAAGAAGTTTTTCTTTGTTTCTGTTATAAAAGTTTGCAAATAAATAATTGTTCTTCATAAATTTAGGCCGAGATGTATTCTGCTACATGTCTTTGGTGAAAATAACCAAAATTAGGATATATTTTTTAGTTTGTAGGAAAGTTAGAGTTCACAAACTATGGTATAGATCTGAATATTGATCAATCCTGAAGTACTGACAGCCAATCTAATTTCTTGAGGTCCAAGAATGTCAGAATAGTACAGATATCCCCCAAATGACCCCTTTTTGCAAAGTAGACAGTCTGACGTACTTCATAAGAGGCATGGAGAGTTTTTTGAAGTTGTATTTATTTGTCATAATTTTTCAGAAAATTAAAAAATTAAAAAAATTAGTTTCACTATTTTTTTTTACATCACCAGTGCAGTACAGCATCATCATATAACTGGCATGGCCATGATCAGGGACACTGACTAGTGACAGTATGAAAAAAAAAAAGTTATATATTTTTTTTTTTTTTTTTTTAAGATTTTTTTTTCATATTTCACTATGACCAAAGTAGTACAATGTTACCATAGTAACATTGTACTACTTTGGGGAAGTGATCAGTATTTGTTTTTTTTTTTTACACAATTTTCTTATAGCAAAGAATTACTTTGCTATAAGCAAGCATTTACCTGAATGACATCGATTCATTCAGGGTTTTTTTTTTTTTTTTTTGTGCTTAGCTGTGATTTGGCCACAGCTAATCACATGACATGTGCATGTGATTAGCTGTGACCATTCACAGCTAGGCAGTAGTATACAATGGATGGCATGAATGAAGCCATCCATTGTATACAACTGTCATGTGACCTGCTGTGATTGGTCACAGCAGGTCACATGGTACCGGCAACGGGTCCGATACTCAGATCTGCCATCGGCCGTGTCCGAGGTACACGGCCGGTGACAGATCGTGCCGCTGCGCCGCTCTGCAGGAGCGCAATCTGCGCATGTGCGGGAGGACGCCATATGGCGTCCACCCGGAACGCTAATGACATTTTCTGCCCGCCATTCGGCCATAGGGCGGGCGGCAAATGGTTAAATAACCCCCTCCAACTCCTCGCCCTATAACAAGTAGAGGAGGTGGAGCTCTGCTCCCAAGGCATCTAGCCATGGTTATTTACCGCTTGACCTTCATACAGGCTGGTCAGTAGCTCTGAAGAAAGGGGTTCTTTCCCGAAACGCGTCAGTCCGCACTAACAGTTGGAACACCTTGTTTGCCGTTGTAGCCATCGTCACTATGCAAATGCTTTTTAGATACATGCTTCGTCTGTGAGTATGTTTTTACCTTTTATACCTATCAATAAACCTTGGATAATGCACTAGGTGTGTGCGCCACCTGTTTATTCTCTATCTAGAGGATGTAGGGAACATTTCAGATTTCTGTACTAGCAAGTTTGAGTGTTTTCTGTTACAATATGGCATTTTAGAAAAATCACCCATCCCTCACATAAAGAATACTCCCTTATTTTGGTTACGTTTTGCATCAATATTAGTATATTTTTTAAACATGTCAATTTCAATATTTACACCAAATACCTAAGCAGGATAGAAGCAGTAGTTAACTGCAGGTAAAAATAAAAAAAATCCCCTGCAAGGTAATGTCATAATGTGCTAGAATGCGCCACATACTAGCACATTATGAAGGACTTACCTGAAATTGAAGCCCTCTAGTGGAACGCTCTCACCTCCTCAGAGGCTTTCATCTTCACCCGATCCTCCTTCTGGGTTCGCAAGCTCTGATCATCTGACTGGCTGAGCCGTGATGATGTCACTCCCATGCATGCGTGCAGGAGTCCTGGCACACAGCACAGTACTCTGAAGGAACAGGATGGGTATGCTGTTCCTTCAGAATGTATGAGCCAGCTCTAAAAAAGAGTGAATATCTCCTACACGGTGCAAGTCTAGGAGGTATGAATTTTATCTGCAGGCAAGCTTTATTATAAGCTTACCTGTAGGTAAAAGTTAAAAAAAAGTTTACTACCACTTTAAACCCAACACCAAAAATGTAATATACTGCAACTTATCAGCCTTTAGATGTGGTAGCTGCATTTGTTTTCTTTTTTTTTCCCTCTGTTTTCCCCTGGTGATCTAGCCAGTAACACATCTCCTATATAGTGACCCTGCTCTGGATGAATGAGCACTGGGGGGGCACTGGGACAGCAGCATTGTCAGTCTGGGGAGAGGGGAATGTTAGATGTACTATTGCATTTATATATACAGTGAAGGAATGAAGTATTTTATCCCCTGCTGATTTTGAATGTTTTCCCACTCACAAAAAAATGATCAGTCTAAAAATCGAATGGTAGGTGTATTGTAACACTGAGAGACAGATTAGCAACAAAAAAATATAAAGAAATGCATGTCTAACAAATTATGCACTGATTTGCATGTTCATGAGGGAAATAAGTATTTGAATCCCTTGTTGTCAATCACAGAGGTCAGACGTTTCCTGTAGTTGGCCACCAGGTTTGCACACATCTCAGGAGGGATTTTGGCCCACTCCTCCTGGCAGATCCTCTCAAAGTCATTAAGGTTTGGTGGCTGACATTTGGCAACTTGAACTTTCAGCTCTTTACACAGATTTTCAATCGGATTAAGGTCTGGAAACTGGCTAGGCCACTCCAGGACCTTAATGTGCATCTTCTTGAGCCACTCCTTTGTTGCCTTGGCCGTGTGTTTTTGGGTCATTGTCATGCTGGAACACCCATCCACGACCCATTTTCAATGCCCTGGCTGAGGGAAGAAGGTTCTCACCCAAGATTTGATGGTACATTGCCCTGTCCATCGTCCCTTTGATGCGGTGCAGTTGTCCTGTCCCCTTAGCAGAAAAACATCCCCAAAGCAGAATGTTTGCACCACCATGTTTGACAGTTGGGATGGTGTTCTTGGGGTCAAAGGCAGAATTCCTCCTCCTCCAAACACGGCGAGTTGAGTTGATGCCAAAGAGCTTGATTTTGGTCTCATCTGACCACAACACTTTCAACCAGTCCTCCTCTGCATCATTCAGATGTTCAGTGGCGGACTTCAGACAGGCCTGAACATGTGCTTTCTTGAGCAGAGAGACCTTGCCGGCACTGCAGGATTTCAATTCTTGTCGGCATAGCGTGTTACCAATTGTTTTCTTGGTGACTGTGGTCCCAGCTGCCTAGAGATCATTGACAAGATCTTCACGTATAGTTCTGGGATTCCTTACTGTTCTCATGATCATTGACACTCCACTAGGTTAGATCTTGCATGGTGCACCAGACCTAAGGAGACTGGCAGTTGTTTTTTTGTTTCTTCCATTTGCGAATGATTGCACCAACTGTTGTCACCTTCTCACCAAGCTGCTTGGCGATAGTTTTGTAGCCCAGTCCAGACTTGTGTAGGTCACAAAACTTGTCCCTGGCATCCTTGGACAGCTCTTTGGTCTTTGCCATGGTGGAGAGTTTGGAATCTGATTGTTTGATTGCTCCTGTGGACAGGTGTCTATTATACAGGTAACAAAATTAGATTAGCAGCACTCCCTTTAAGAGGCTGCTTCTAATTTCAGCTTGTTACCTGTATGAAAGACACCTGGTAGCCAGAAATCCTGCTGAATGATAGGGGATCAAATACTTATTTCCCTCATTACCATGCAATTCAGTGCATAATTTGTTAGACATGCATTTCTTTTGAATTTGTTGTTGCTGTTCTGTCTCTCAGTGATAGAATACACCTACCATTCGATTTTTAGACTGATAATTTATTTGTGAGTGGGCAAACATTCAAAATCAGCAGGGGATCAAATACTTATTTCCTCCATTGTACTCATAAAGCATTAGCTGGGGGTTGGCTTCAATTTGTAAGCAGTTACAGCAAGCATATGTTTTTTGGAAAAATGTTTTACATACGTAATTAAACTGATCATTGTAAGCACCCCTGCCAGTGTCAAATGGTTTGTCTCATCCATGTAACTGACACATCTGTAAGAAAATTTGCTCTTTTGAAAAACAACAGACTTACTGGCTAGATCATCATAGAAATATGAAAGCCTAAAAAAGAAAATGAATGCAGTCATCACATCTAAGAATTGGTAGGCTACAATATAATAAATGTTTGCTTTTGGGATTAATGCTTTAAACTTACAGTGTTTGCATCATTTTAATTTTACTCTTTAAAGAATCTGCCTTTTAAGAATGTATCAAATACCATTTTATAACAAATACTGTTTATACAATAGTCACATAGATATATAATCACATATACTCACACAGATATTTTGCTTTGTTAAACATTGATCACTACTCTTTGAATCCAGGACCTCTTGATTATAGTATTTTCATCTGTAGTGGCAATTCATACACTTTTGCATCATATACAGTACAGTCATGGCTAAAAATATTGGCATTTCAGATAATGCACCACTTTACCCCTGAAAATTGTTGCAATTACAAATGTTTAGGCATTCTCATGTTTATTTCTTTTGTTTGTAATGGTATGCCACAAAAACTTGTCCCTGGCATCCTTGGACAGCTCTTTGGTCTTTGCCATGGTGGAGAGTTTGGAATCTGATTGTTTGATTGCTCCTGTGGACAGGTGTCTATTATACAGGTAACAAAATTAGATTAGCAGCACTCCCTTTAAGAGGCTGCTTCTAATTTCAGCTTGTTACCTGTATGAAAGACACCTGGTAGCCAGAAATCCTGCTGAATGATAGGGGATCAAATACTTATTTCCCTCATTACCATGCAATTCAGTGCATAATTTGTTAGACATGCATTTCTTTTGAATTTGTTGTTGCTGTTCTGTCTCTCAGTGATAGAATACACCTACCATTCGATTTTTAGACTGATAATTTATTTGTGAGTGGGCAAACATTCAAAATCAGCAGGGGATCAAATACTTATTTCCTCCATTGTACTCATAAAGCATTAGCTGGGGGTTGGCTTCAATTTGTAAGCAGTTACAGCAAGCATATGTTTTTTGGAAAAATGTTTTACATACGTAATTAAACTGATCATTGTAAGCACCCCTGCCAGTGTCAAATGGTTTGTCTCATCCATGTAACTGACACATCTGTAAGAAAATTTGCTCTTTTGAAAAACAACAGACTTACTGGCTAGATCATCATAGAAATATGAAAGCCTAAAAAAGAAAATGAATGCAGTCATCACATCTAAGAATTGGTAGGCTACAATATAATAAATGTTTGCTTTTGGGATTAATGCTTTAAACTTACAGTGTTTGCATCATTTTAATTTTACTCTTTAAAGAATCTGCCTTTTAAGAATGTATCAAATACCATTTTATAACAAATACTGTTTATACAATAGTCACATAGATATATAATCACATATACTCACACAGATATTTTGCTTTGTTAAACATTGATCACTACTCTTTGAATCCAGGACCTCTTGATTATAGTATTTTCATCTGTAGTGGCAATTCATACACTTTTGCATCATATACAGTACAGTCATGGCTAAAAATATTGGCATTTCAGATAATGCACCACTTTACCCCTGAAAATTGTTGCAATTACAAATGTTTAGGCATTCTCATGTTTATTTCTTTTGTTTGTAATGGTATGCCACAAAAAGGTGGAGAAACAAAAAGCCAAATCTGACACACTTCATGCAAAACCACAAAAATGGACTGGCCAAATCTATTGGCACCTCATCAAAATTATAAGAAATAATTGCATTCCAATTTTGTGATGCTCCTGTAATTTGTAATTAAACTCTCCTGTATCAATTAACAGATGCTGACAATATAGAAATCACACCGGCAACCAGTTAAAATGGTAAAATTGACTGAACCTTTCTGTAGTGTCTCTGTATGTCACAAGGAGAATAAAAATAGCAACAAAGAATTGTATGAGGATTTGAGAACACAAATTGTGGAAAAGCATAGACAATCTCAGGCAACAAGTCCATCTCCAGAACTCTTGATATTCCTGTGTCCACTGTGCGCAACATTGTCAAGCAATTTACAGCCCATTGCACTGAAGCTAATCTACATGGACGTGGACAATAGAGAAAAATTGATCAAAGATTGCAATGAAGGATTGTTTGAATGGTGGATAAAAAACCTCGATCAACTTCCAGAAATAGTCAAGCTGACCTTCAGACACAGGGTACAACTGTGTCAATTCGCACTATACTGTACGTAGCCATCTGAATGAAAAATAACGCTATGGTAGGAGACCCAGGAGAACCCCACTGCTGACACAGAAACATAAAAAAGCCAGATTGGAGTTTGCCAAAACTTACCTAAGGAAGCCAAAATCCTTTTGGGAGAATGTGCTGTGGACAGACAAAACAAAATTACAGCTTTTTTGTAAATCCCATCATTCTACTGTTTTCAGAAAAAAGAAATAAGGTCTTTAACCCCTTGGCACCGGCGCCTCTCGGTCCTTTAAGGGTTTCAGAAGCCGGGAGGCGAGGCGGGTTTTTAGGGTCATGTGACCGCCTTGATTCACCGTGATTTTTGGATTGCTTTGCTGCTTCAGGCACTGGATGTCTTTACTGTATGCATGGCATTATGAAATTTGAAGACTACCTAAGAATTCTGGGGTGCAACATAGGGCCCAGTGTCAGAAAGTTGGGTCTCCGTCAGAGGTTATGGGTCTTATAGCAGGACAATGACTCGAATCACAAGTCAAAAAGCACCCAGAAATGGTTTCAGACAAAGCGTTGGCGAATACTGAACTGACCAGAAATTAATCCAGGTCTCATTCCCATAGAGCACCTGTGGAGAGATCTCAAAACAGCAGTTGGGAAAAGAAACCCTTCCAGTCTGAGAGACCTGGAGTAGTTGGCAAAAGAAGAGTGCTCGAAAATTCCAGTAGAGAGGTGTAAGAAACTCATTGACAGTTACAGGAAGTGATTCAGTTATTTTTTCCAAGGGGTTTGCTACCAAATATTAAATTGAGGGTGCCAATCATTTTGTCCAGTTAATTTTTTGAGTTGTACGTGGCTTGTTGATTCTCCACAAACAAAAGAAATAAACATGAGAACGCCTAAACATTTGTAATTGCAACAATTTTCTGGGCGAAGTGGTGTGTTATCTGACAGAAATGCAGGGGTGACAATATTTTTGGCCATGATTATATAGTGCCTTGCTGTCCACTGTATATCAATAGTTTATGGACTTCTGTCAGAGCCACATAGTTATATATACTATATACAGTATGTATATATATATATATATATATATATATATACAGTGCCTTGAAAATTATTCATACCTCTTGAAATTTTCCACATTTTGTCATGTTACAAACAAAAACATCAATGTATTTTGGTGGGATTTTATGTGATAGATCAATAATTGTGAAGTGGAAGGAAAATGATAAATGGTTTTCAACATTTTTTACAAATAAATATCTGAAAAGTGTGGTGTGCATTTGTATTCAGCCCCCCTGAGTCAATACTTTTGTAGAACCACCTTTTGCTGCATTTACAGCTTCAAGTCTTTTTGGTCCTACCAGCTTTGTACATCTACAGAGTGAAAATTTTGCCCATTCTTCTTTGTAAAATAGATCAAGGTCTGTCAGATTGGATGTAGAGCATCTGTGAACAGCAATTTTCAAGTCTTGCCACAGATTCTCAATTGGATTTAGGTCTCAACCTTGACTGGACCATTCTAATGCATGACTATGCTCTAAACCATTCCATTGTAGCTCTGGTTGTATGTTTAAGGCCGTTGTCCTGCTGGAAGGTAAACCTCTGCCCCAGTCTCAAGTCTTTTTCAGACTCTAACAGGTTTTCTTCTAATATTGCCCTGTATTTGGCTCCATACATCCTCCAATCAACTTCCATGTCCCTGCTGAAGAAAAGCATCCCCACAACATGATGCTGACACCACCATGTTTCACGGTGGGGATGGTGTGTTCAGGTTGATGTGCAGTGTTAGTTTTCCACCACACATAACATTTTGCTTTTGGGCCAGAAAGTTAAAATTTTGGTCTCATCTGACAAGAGCACCTTCTTCCACGTGTTTACTGTGTCCTCCACATGGCTTCTTGCAAACAGCTAATGGGACTTATGGCTTTCTTTCAGCAATAGCTTTCTTCTTGCCACTCTTCATAAAGGCCAGATTTGTGGAGTGCAAGACTAATAGTTGTACTGTGGACATATTCTCTTACCTAAGCTGTGGATCTCTTCAGCTCCTCCAGAGTCACCATGGGCCTCTCACTGCTTCTCTGATTAATGCTCTCCTTGACCAGCCTGTCAGTTTAGATGGACAGCCATGTCTTAGTAGGTTTGCAGTTGTGCCATACTCTTTCCATTTTTGAATGATGGATTGAACAGTTCTCTGTGAGATGCTCATAGCTTGGGAGATTTTTTCTAAAACCTACCCCTGCTTTAAACCTGTCAGGGCAGGGTCACGCACTGACTGACGACAACCACCACCCACAGACCGGAGTCCCTCAGGGCGCAGAGTCTAAGTCCCAGGCTGCCCTTCACCAGGGCCCCTGATGGTGGGGATGGACTTGACGCAGCCAGGAACCAGGTCGCGGCCCCGAGACATTCCAGCTGCGGTAATGGCCGCCACCAATGGTGTGTAGCTGGTAGGGACCAGATAGACAAAGAGTAGTCGGGCAGGCCGGGTCGATAACAATGGGACAAACGGTACAGAACGGTAGACAAGAATAACAGGTCACAGGCCGGGTTCAGCAACGGAAGGTCAGATCAATGGAAAACACAGAGAATGGTCAGTCAAAAGCCGAGTCAGATTCCAGGAGAGCCATGAGAGTATAAACAGAGCTATAGTCACACTAACACACAAGACACGAATGCAAAGGGCACGTGCGGACAACAGGCTTATATGTGATCAACCACACCCCTCTGGGGGATGGACCGCAGAGGCCTGAAGGCATAAAAGACTCCCACCATGCTCTGCAGAAATCCAAGATGGATGCCAGCACATGGAGCAGCATAACCTCTGGGAAAAGGTAGGACCTTGACAAAACCTTTCCACAACTTTATCCTTGACCTGTTTGGTGTGTTCCTTGGCCTTCATCATTCTGTTTGTTCATTAATAAATTTATAACAAACCTCTGAGGGCTTCACATAACAGCTGTATTTATACTGAGATTAAATTACACACAGATGGACTCTACTATTTACTAATTAGGTGACTTGTGAAGGAAATTGGTTCCACTAGATTTTAGTTAGGGGGTATCAGAGTAAAGGGGGCTGCATACAAATGTGCACTTTTCAGATACTTATTTGTAAAAATTTTGAAAACCATTTATCATTTTCCACTCCATAATTATGTGGCACTTTGTCATGATATATTACATAAAATCCCAATAAAATACATTTATGTTTTCGGTTGTAACATGACAAAATGTGGAAAATTTCAAGGGGTATGAATACTTTGAAATATATATATATATATATATATATATATATATATATATAACTATGTTGTTCACTATTACTAATAGGATATGGACACCCAGCAGAGCCACATCATGTGATTTTCGAATTGTACTAAAATTGCTGCCATTTATTGTCATATGTGTGAATAAGATCGCATTAATATGTAATATGTAAGTAATTGTAAAATGCTTGAAGTTTGAAATGCGCCAAGAAAGCAATGATAAATAGAAACTGAATGCATGTTTTTGTAACGCACTCATATTATTTCCTCAAAAAACTCTTTGAAGATTCTCTGAAGAAGCAGACCTTCACCTATGAAACACATCAGAACAAAAGGAAAATCTGGGGGTGATTATATCTCTTCTAAAGATGAGAACACAATTTATTGCATAAGCTTCGGATCTATGTAATTATTGTAGAAAGCAGATGAAATGCATTGTTATTTATGGAAGAATTAAAAAAAAAAAAAATTAAAGAGCCCAAATAACAAAAAATGCTTAAAAAAGGTGGAATTGGTGGAAATGAAAGTAGTTGTTGTTATTACTAACATTTTCATGCTTTAAAAACCCTGTATAATTGAGTGCCCCTGTGAAGACTGAGATTGAGCAGTCACTTCTACAGCAGTTGTTTTCTTATTCCATGTCACAATCCTGCACAATGTCTTTTTGACTCTTTTGGTCAGTTGACCATAGTTACATACTGTAGTCACATAGTTAGTCTGGCTGAAAAAAAGACAAAGTCCATCCAGTTCAACCCCAAAAAAAAGTTAGAATCCTATACCCACAGTTGATCCAGAGGAAAGCAAAAAAATCCCAGCAAAGCATGATCCAATTTGCTCCTGCAGAGGAAAACATTCCTTCCTGATGCCCCGAGAGGCAATCAGATATTCCCTGGATCAACTTTACCTATAAATGTTAGTATCCAGTTATAGTATGTGTTTCTAGGAAAGAATCCAGGCCTTTTTTTAAAAGCAATCCACTGAGCTGGCCAGAACCAACTCTTGAGGGAGTCTATTCCACATTTTCACAGCTCTCACTGTGAAGAAACCTTTCCGTGTTTGGAGATTAAATTTCTTTTCCTCCAGACATAAAGTGTGCCCCCTTGTCCTCTGGGATGACCTCAGGGTTAATAGCTCTACACCGAGTTCACTATATGAACCACTGATGTATTTATACATGTTGATCATATGCCCCCTTAATCTCCTCAAGAGAGAATAAATTCAGTTCCTCTAATCTTTCCTCATAGCTGAGCTCCTCCATGCCTCGTATCAGTTTGTTTGCCCTTCTCTGCCCTTTCTTCAGTTCCCCAATGTTCTTTTTGTGAATTGGTGCCCAACATTGAACTACATATTCCAGATGAGGTGTTACTAATGATTTGTACAGGGGTAAAATTATATCTCTCTCTCTGGAGTCTATACCTCTTTTAATACAAGAGAGGATTTTGCTCGCTTTAGAAACCACAGCTTGGCATTGCATGCCATTATTAAGCTTGTGATCTACCAGAACTCCCAGATCCTTCCCCACCATTGATTCCCCCAGTTGTACTCCCCCCCTAGTATGTATGATGCATGCATATTCTTAGCCCCCAAGTGCATAACCTTACAATTATCAACATTAAAACTCATTTGCCACATAGTTGCCCAATTAAACAGTGCATTGAGATCGGCTTGTAAGTTGGAGACATCCTGTAAGGACTTATGCTACACTGCAGCTGCTAAATTCAAGTTTAGGAGCTGTTCAGCATTTTTTTCAGCAGCCCCTGAACTCACCCTAATGTTTTCCTATGTGTCCATATACACATCTTCGTTTACAGTTGTTTACAGGCAGTTGAGTTTACAGTCTTTTTTTTAACGCAACAAACTTGCGTTTAGATGTCGATTTTAAATGTATCTAAACATGGCAAATCGTGTTTAGAAGTTCCCAATACTGTCCATAGCCTTTTTTCATCATGAAAAATGCATGCAAAGAGTTTTCAAGGTGCTCAGATGGACAAAACACTGAACACAGGATGTTCCTACCAAGCTTGTCACACATTGTAATGACCAATTCACACCTCAGACCTCTCCAACCCTTGGAAACAAAAGATATGTTAATGCCCATTCACACCTCCAATTCCTCATGAAGACCCCCTGCCAGGTGACCTTAATGACTCACTCCACCAGACACCTTCCCACCCTTGGAAACAAAAGAAATGTTAATGAGCAACTCACACATAATTAGCTCAACACATACTGCTGTCTCTGCTTCTACTGTGTGTATTTCTCTGGAACAGTCTGAAATAGTTAATAATTTACCACTTTTCAGTGCATCCTGGTCATTTGGGAGGTTCTCCTGTGCTTATCTTTAAAAAACGCTTCTAAACGCAAACGCGCATAAACGCTTTATGCAAATGCAGCTTAACAGACATTTTTTTAACCTATGTTTTCCAGCAGTCAGTTTCAGTCATTCAGAAACGTCCCGTGTACATGGAGCCTAAGGACGTTATTCCACTGCAAAGACTGAAATGGTATTTGTAATCCCAGACCCTATATCATTTATAAATATATTAAAAAGTAAGGGTCCCAACACTGAACCTTGGGGTACACCGCTAACAACCCTAGACCATTCAGAGTATGAATCATTAAACACTACTCTTTGAATATGATCTTTTAGCCAGTTTTCTATTCATTTAAAGATTTTTCCAAGCCCATAAACTTTACCTTACACATTAGCAGTGTGTGGAGAGCGGTGTCAAACACTTTTGCAAAATCCAAATATACCACGTCCACCGCCACCCCTCTGTCCAAGGTTTTGCTCACCTACTTCTAAAAAGAAATCAGATTTGTTTGACAACTTCTGTCTTTCATGAATCCATGCTGTATGTTGCTTAAAATATTTTTTTCCAGCAAGAACTCATCTATGTGGTATTTTATTAAACTCTCCAGTATCTTCCCAACTATAGAAGTTAAACTAACAGGTCTATAATTACTCGGTGAAGATTTTGACCCCTTTTTAAATATTGGCACCACATTGGCCTTATGCCAATCCAGTGGTACTATGCCAATCATTAAAGAATCCCTAAAAAACAATGCCTTTAAATTACAGAGCTCAATTCTTTAAGGACCCATGGGTGTATGCCATCTGATCCAGGTGCTTTATTTACCTTTATTCTGTCAAAATATTTCCAAATCATATCAGTTGTGAGCCAATGTGCATCATCTGGAGCTGTGTCAATACCATGCCCATTATGGACGAGAGCTCCCCTATGCTCCTTTGTATACGCAGAGCTGAAGAAGGTATTTAATAAATTTGCCTTCTCTTTGTTCCCAATCACCCACTCTAGATTATTTTGTAAAGGTCCTACATGCTTGAACTGGACCTTTTTACTAGTAGTATATTTGAAGAATTTTTGGGGGTTCATTCTGTTATCTTTTGCAATCTGTCGTTTGTTTTAAATTTTTGTGGCCTTGATTTCCATTTTACATATTCTGTATATATAGGTGAAACTCGAAAAATTTGAATATCATGCAAAAGTTCATTTATTTCAGTAGTGCAACTTAAAAGGTGAAACTAATATATGAGATAGACTCATTACATGCAAAGCAAGATAGTTCAAGCCGTGACTTGTCATTATTGTGATGATTACGGCTTACAGCTCATGAAAACCCCAAATCCACAATCTCAGAAAATTAGAATATTACATGCAATCAATAAAACAAAGAATGTACATAGAACAATATCGGACCTCTGAAAAGTATAAGCATGCATATGTACTCAGTACTTGGTTTGGGCCCCTTTTGCAGCAATTACTGCCTCAATGCGGCATGGCATGGAAGCTATCAGCCTGTGGCACTGCTGAGGTGTTATGGAAGACCAGGATGCTTCAATAGCGACCTTCAGCTCTTCTGCATTGTTCAGTCTCATGTCTCCCATCTTTCTCTTGGCAATGCCCCATAGATTCTCTATGGGGTCCAGGTCAGGCGAGTTTGCTGGCCAATCAAGCACAGTAATCCCACGATCATTGAACCAGGTTTTGGTGCTTTTTGGCAGTGTTGGCAGGTGCCAAATCCTGCTGGAAAATGAAGTCAGCATCCTCATAAAGCTTGTCTGTAGAAGGAAGCATGAAGTGCTCCAAAATCTCCTGGTAGACGGCTGCGTTGACCCTGGACTTAATGAAGCACAGTGGACCAACACCAGCAGATGACATGGCTCCCCAAATCAACACAGACTGTGGAAACTTCACGCTGGACTTCAAGCATCTTGCAGTGTGTGCCTCTCCATTCTTCTTCCATACTTTGGGTCCTTGGTTTCCAAATGAGATGCAAAAGTTGCTCTCATCAGAAAAGAAGACTTTGGACTATTGAGCAACAGACCAGGTCAGTTTTTCTTTAGCCCAGGTAAGACGCTTCTGACGTTGTTTGTTGTTCAGGAGCGGCTTGACAAGAGGAATACGACATTTGAAGCCCATGTCCAGGATCCGTCTGTGTGTGGTGGCTCTTGATGCACTGACTCCAGCCTCAGTCCACTCCTTGTGAAAGTCCCCAACACTTTTGAATTGCCTTTTCCTGACAATCCTCTCCCTGCTGCTTGTGCACCTTTTTCTTCCACACTTTTCCCTTCCACATAACTTTCTATTAATGTGCTTTGATACAGCACTTTGGGAACATCCAACTTCTTTTGCAATTACCTTTTGAGGCTTTCCCTCCTTATGGAGGGTGTCAATGATGGTTTTCTGCACAACTGTCAGGTCAGCTCGGGAACCCTTTGCAGGTGTTATGGCTTAATTAGCTGATTAGAGTGGGACACTTTGAGCCGAGAATATTGCACCTTTTCACAATATTCTAATTTTCTGAGATTGTGGATTTGGGGTTTTCATGAGCTGTAAGCCATAATCATTACAATTATGACAAACCACGGCTTGAACTATCTTGCTTTGCATGTAATGAGTCTATCTCATATATTAGTTTCACCTTTTAAGTTGCATTACTGATTTTTCGAGTTTCACCTGTATACGTGATTTACATTTCTAGGTAGGGGGTGCACGCGTCATATGGCAAAGATACTTAGGCTACCATAGCTGCTCAAGAGAGTGAAGTTCAACAACATTGCCTAAAAATTATATTTTTATTAACCACTTTTATCGCCCCAGATGTTAACCCCTTCCTGCCCAGTGTCATTAGTACAGTGTCAGTGCTTTTTATTAGCACTGATCACTGTATTAGTGTCATTGGGATGTCAGTGGCAGTTAGTCAGTTCCCACCCAGTGCCAGAATGCCCATCGCAGTCATGCTATAAGTCACTGATCGCCGCCATTACTAGTATAAAAAAAATTAAATTCCAATAGATATACCATCATTTGTAGATGCTATAACTTTCACGTAAACCAATTAATTTACATGTATTGGGAATTTTTTTAGCAAAGACGTAGCAGAATACATTTTGGTCTAAATTTATGACGAAATTTGATTTTTTACAGTTTTTTACTGGATATGTTTTATAGCAAAGAGCTAATATATATATATATTAAATTGTCTGTCTTTTTTTGTTTATAGCGCAAAATATAAAAAACGCACAGGTGATCAAATACCACTGAAAGAAAGCTCTATTTGCTGTACAGCATTGCATGAATGCTCAATTGTCAGTTATGTAGCGCTGTATCACAGAAAATTACCTAGTCAGGAAGGGGGGTAAATCCTCTGGATGCCAAGTGGTTAAAGGCTGTACTTCATGGAAACAAAAATGCATGCAGTTCCCTAGGAAATCCTTACCAGACTCTTAATATATGCATGCAGCTTGGCTGGCCAGGAAAAGGGTGGCGGTGAGGGTGCGTCCTCTCCTCTTGAGACATACCAGGTTACATGCAATGACAGGTGGGCGGCGGTACTCTTGTTCTGGGAGGACATCATAATCAGTAGAAAGAGCTGAAGACATCATGTGATCAGCTGTGTCCAATCACAGCTGATCGCATGTAAATAAGGAAATGCAGGTTATCGGCATTCCTCTCCTCACCAGCTGTCACGCTGACAGATGGTGAGGAGAGGAGAGCCGGTAATCGGCATTACTCAGAGTGAACATCTGATCAGTGCCCTGATGATCAGTGTAGCCCCATTAGTGCCACCTGTCAGTGTCCATTAATGTCACCTGTCGGTGTCTGTCAATGCCACCTGTCAGTGCCAATCAATGCACATCAATGCCACATATCATTGCTAATCAATGCCACATATCAGTGCCAATCATTGCCACATATCAGTGCCTACCAGTGCACATAAATGGCACATATCAGTGCCCATCTGAGCTGCCTATCAGTGCTAGACAGTGCCACCTATGAGTGCTGCCAATCCATGCCGCCTATCAGTGCCCGTCAGTGCCACCTAACAGTGCCAGTCAGTGCCACCTATCAGTGCCGCCTATCAGTGCCATATATGAGTACTGCCTTTCAGTGCCCATCAGTGATGTCTGTCAATGCCCATCAGTGCCACCTACCAGTGCGTCCTCCTCAGTGCCCATCAGTGCCACCTATCAATGCCCATCAGTGCCGCCTTATCAGTGCCCATCAATGCAGCCTCATTAGTGCACATCAGTGAAGGAGAAAAATTACTCATTTACAAAATTTTATAACAGAAACTAAGAAAATAACTTTTTTTTTCAAAATTTTCTGGTTTTTTTGGTTAGTTTATCAAAAAATAAAAACCCTGAGGGGATTAAATACCACCAAAAAAGGCTCTATCTGTCTCAAAAAAAATGATAAAAATGTCATACGGGGACAGTGTTGCATGACCGCACAATTGTCATTCAAAGTGTGACAGCGCTGAAAGCTGAAAATTGGCCTGGGCAGGAAGGGGGTTTAAGTGCCCTGTAGGCAAGTGGTTAATAGTAGTCTTCTATTCTATATTCCCTGTATAAAACAGTGATATCTGTGCACTGAGTGGCACCCAGTGTACAGATATCAGTGTTATATATAAGGAATAGCACTCAGTGTACAGATATCAATGATATATACAGTGGCTTGAAAAAGTCTTCCTCACGACTGAAATGTCCCCCATGTTGTCATGTTACAATGTATTCTCCCTCTGAAATGTCCCCCATGTTGTCATATTACAATGTATTCCCCCCCTGAAATGTCCCCCATGTTGTCATGTTACAATGTATTCCCCCCTGAAATGTCCCCCATGTTGTCATGTTACAATGTATTCCCCCCTGAACTGTCCCCCATGTTGTCATGTTACAATGTATTCTCCCCCTGAAATGTCCCCCATGTTGTCATGTTACAATGTATTCTCCCCCTGAAATGTCCCCCATGTTATCATGTTACAATGTATTCCCCCCTGAAATGTCCCCCATGTTGTCATGTTACAATGTACCCCCCCAAATGCCCCCCATGTTGTCATGTTACAATGTATTTATTGGGATTGGATGTGATAGATCAACACAAAGTGGCACATAATTATTATTATTATTATTATTATACAGTATTTATAAAGCGCCAATAGTTCGCTCAGCGCTGTACATTACAAAGGGAGACAGAACAATACCAATACAATGCAAAACATGAGGGGATCGAGGGCCCTGCTCTTTCGAGCTTACAATCTAGGAGGGAGGGGGTGGTGGCACAGGAGGAGATAGCTGTGGGGGATGGAGTGGTAGGAAGAGTGGAGGAGGGAGGCAAGTTAGCAGGGGGTGGGGTAGGCTTCCCTGAAGAGATGGGTTTTCAGGGTGCGCCTAAAGGAGAGGAGAGTAGGTGATAATCTGATGGGTTGGGGCAGGGAGTTCCAGAGGATGGGTGACACCCTGGAGAAGTCCTGGAGGCGGGCATGGGAGGAGGAGACCAGGGAACTAGAGAGAAGGAGGTCTTGTGAGGAGCGGAGTGTGCGTGCTGGGCGGTACTTGGATATTAGGTCAGTGATGTAGTTCGGGGCAGTATGGTGGACAGCTTTGTACGTCAGCGTTAGGATTTTGAATTTGATCCGTTGCGCAATCGGAAGCCAGTGGAGGGATTGGCAGAGGGGGGTGGCGGAGACAGAGCGGTTGGAAAGGTGAATGAGTCTGGCAGCCGTGTTCAGGATGGACTGAAGAGGGGATAGCCAGCGGCGAGGCAGGCCAGTGAGGAGGGAGTTGCAGTAGTCGAGTCGTGATATGATGAGGGAGTGGATGAGCTGTTTAGTGGTTTCTGGGGTTAGGAACGTGCGGATTTTGGCGATGTTGCGGAGGTGGAGTCTGCACGAGTTTGTTAAAGATTGGACTTGGGGCTGGAAGGATAGGTTGGAGTCCAGAATGACACCCAGTACTCTGGCCTGCAGGGCGGGTTTGATGGTAGCGTTGTTGGATGTGACGGAGAAATCAATGGGGGGTGGTGTCCGGGCTGGGGGGAAGACAAGAAACTCGGTTTTGGAGAGGTTCAATTTAAGGAAGTGGAGCGACATCCAGTCTGATATGTCGCTCAGTAGGTGTGTGATTCGGGCTGAGACCAAGGGGGTGAGGTGGGGGGTTGAGAGATAGATTTGTGTGTCGTCGGCATAGAGGTGGTAGTTGAAGCCGTGAGAGTGTATGAGTTGGCCAAGGGAGGAGGTATAGATGGAGAAGAGAAGGGGCCCGAGGACAGAGCCTTGAGGGACCCCAACAGAGAGGGGGAGTGAGGGGGAGGTGGTAGCATTATAGGTAACGCTGAAAGAGCGTTGTGACAGGTAGGATGAGATCCAGGAGAGAGCAGAATCTCTGAGGCCGAGGGAGTGTAGTTTTTTGAGGAGGAGGGGGTGGTCGACTGTGTCGAAGGCCGCAGAGAGGTCAAGGAGTAGGAGCACTGAATAGTGTCCATTAGCTTTGGCGGTTAGCAGGTCGTTGGAGAGTTTGAGTAAGGCAGTTTCGGTGGAGTGTAGGGGACGGAAGCCGGACTGTAGGGGATCGAGGAGGTTGTTGTCGTTGAGGTGAGAGCATAGGCGGGTGTAGACTAGGCGCTCGAGGAGTTTAGATGTAAATGGGAGCAGGGAGATGGGTCTGAGGTTGTTCGGGTCATTGGGGTCCAGGGAGGGCTTTTTAAGTATGGGGGTGATGTGTGCATGTTTCAGAGGGGAGGGGAAAGTGCCTGAGGAGAGGGAGAGATTGAAGATGTGGGTGAGGGAGCGTAGGATGGAGGAGGAGGAAGGTCGTAGGAGTTGTGAGGGGATAGGGTCGAGGGGGCAGGTGGTGAGGCGGGCATCAGAGAGGGTCTTGGAGACTTCCTCGATGGTAGTAAGGTCAAATTGTGAAGTGGAAGGAAAATGAGAAGTGGTTCCAACATTTGTGACCAATAAATCTGTGAAAAGTGTGGCGGTATTTGTATTCGGCCCCCCCGGAGTCAGTATTTTGTAGGACCCCCTTTGGCTGCAATTCCATCTGCAAGTCTTTTTGGGGACGTCTCTCCCAGCTTTGCACATCTACAGAGGGACATTTCTGTCCATTCTTCTTTGCAGAATCACTCAAGCTCTGTTATTGGATGGAGAGCATCTGGGAACAGCAATTTTTAGGTCTGGCCACAGATTCTCCATTGGATTTCGGTCTGGACTGTGACTGGGCCATTCTAACACATGAAGATGCTTTGTTTAGAAAGTTTGGAGACCCCAAATTTAGATCAAAGGGACAGTTTACTGTCCTTCAGGTTTTTGGGGGCCAGACTGTGGTCTTTGGGATCAGAAATTGTCCTGGCATCAGTGGGAGTAAACCATGCATCTTTAGTATTAGGAACAGGAATAGCATCCCACCTTTGGTATCAATGGGAGGAATAGAGCCCCATCATTGGTATCAGTGGGATGAATAATGCCCCATCATTGGTATCAGTGGGAGGAATAGTGCCTAATCATTCATGTCAGTGAAAGGAATAATGTCCTATCATTGGTGTCAGTGGGAAGAATAGTACCACATCATTGGTGTCAGTGGGAGGAATAGTGCCCTATCATTGGTGTCAGTTGGAGGAATAGTGCCCTATCATTGGTGTCAGTGGGAGGAATAATGCCCTATCATTGGTATCAGTGGAATGAATAGGAAAAATTCATTAAAACCTTCATTTTGACTTGTACCATTGTTGCGCTCTCTTTAATGTAAGTTTTTTTTTATTTATTTTGTGAAATAAACATTTATTTTGAACATACTGTAGAGAAGTTCTGTGACAAACGCATGTATTGTAGGCAGTGTAATATGTAGGTGGGGCTTTTTGTGGGTGCGACTTGAGTGGGCAGGGACACAGGGGGCCCCATGATCTCCTATTGCCCGGGGGCCCCATGAGTTGTCATCCGCCCCTGGTTCAGGCTGAACTCTGAGTTCTTCCTTGATCACAATACTCTACAGAAACCGCCCTACTAAAATTCACCAACAACTTACTAACTGCTAAGGACAATTACCATAACCCCTTACTTATGCTATTAGATCTATCTACTGCCTTTGACACAACTGACCCCTCGCTCTATTTCCTGCTGACCTCCTTCCATAGGGTTCCCCAAGACTCTGGATTTGTTCTATTCTCTATCTACACCTCATCCCTTGGCCAGGGCTTCCCACCACCCAGGGCTTCCAATGTCACCTCTTTGCTGATGCACTCATATCTATCTCTCTACTCAACACCTCACTGCTTTAGTGTTCTCTCTCATTACTAGTTTGCTAACCAATACATCAAAATGAATGTCACATCACTCCCTAAAGCTAAATCTTACCAAAACGGAGCTCATAATACACATTGCATTTTGTCACTCTAACACCCCGTCCCCCCCCACATGCACACTCTTCTCCCCTCTGTTCCCTCTTCCCCTCGAAATTAGATACTCTGCTAGGTGTCCATAATGTATTGCTTTGCAGTAGACAGTAGAGTACTTACTTCAAAAGACACTAGTTACTACTGATGAGAATGAATTGTCACAACAGATATACTATACCAGGAGATCCTAAATCGAACAAGTAGTAATCAGAGCATAAAGTTAATTTTCTCTTCTTTACTGGTTCCTGAGTTTTGCACTCAAACCTATCCTGTGGAAGTGAAAAGCTGCCCCAGTAATCACAGAATCTGACAAAACAAGGTCTTTTTTGATCTGGAGGATATTTTTGCCACTGAAGCCACTGTTCTCTTAGTGGAAAATGAAAATTGTATTGAAGGGGTCACAAAGTTTTTAAATTTTAGGGGGGTGAAATGATGTGCAGCAGTGGATGGACTTCTAAAACCCCTATAGCAATGTGCTACAGATATATTTTTTCAAGCAGCACAAGTGATAATGTAAAGAATCTTGTAGCTGTAAGGTATAGTGGTGATATAGTAAGTCAAATAAGGCAGTGTTTTAATATAAATAGCTGAATATCATGTCTAATAAAGCAATAAAGAAATAAATCTAAAAATGAATGTGCAAGTGATCAATGTCTCAAAGTATAATAAATTTATGTAACATGAAAGTGTCCATCAATAATTGTGCAATAGTCCTGAAAAAATAAAGTACTGAAAAAAATAAAGTGCTTCATCAGTTTATTTTTCCGGATGTTTGCTCAATAACTGATGGGTACTTTATTTATTGCACATCTGTGCTCAGATTGCTGCATACCCTGGCAGACATTGTGAAGTTTTGGCATTTATATTGAAAATATGACTGATCATGCCTTTTTTTTTAAGGATAGTGATCATATGAAGCCATTTATTATCACATTGTTGTTTGGCTCCTTTTAAATCATAATGATAACAGAAATCACCCAAATGGTCCTGATCAAAAGTTTATATACCCTGAAATGTTTGGCCTTGGTACAGACACACAAGATGAAACACACAGGTTAAAATGGCAATGAAAAGTTAATTTCCCACATCTGTGGCTTTTAAAATTGCAATTAATGTCTGTGTATAAATAGTCAAAGAGTTTGTTACCTTTCATGTGAATACACTGAACAGGCTGGATACTGAGCCATGGGGATTAGAAAAGATCTGTCAAAGACCTACGTAACAAGATAGTGGAACTTTGAAAAAATGGAAAAGGTTCTAAAAAGGTGTCCAAATCCTTGAATATGCCAGTCAGTACTGTTCAAGCATTTATTAAAGCAATAGTAAATGGCAACTTTTAAAAAAAAAAAAGCCACAGATGTGTTAAATTTTCATTTATAGTGGTGACATATAGCTCATACAGATTTTTTTAGCTGGTGGTCGGCAGTTGTTCCCCTTAAATAATAAAGCTTTTCCTAAAACCTAAAACAGCATTTTTTTTTACAGGGCTCATTTTATATTAAGACTGTAAATATGTTGTCAGTGTATGGAACCTAAAAAAGGACATTTTATTAAAACAGACCTACTTGCCCTCCTCAACAGACCTACTTACCCTCCAGAGGATTTATCCCCCTTCCTGACCAGGTCATTTTTGGGAAATATGGCGCTGCAGTACTTTAACAATTGCGCGGTCATGCAATGTTGTAGATAAATTCAATTTATGTCCTTTTTTCCCACAAATAGAGCTTTCTTTTAGTCCTATTAGATCACATGTGAGTTTTTCATTTTTTTGTACTATAAACAAAAAAAACAGACATTTTTGAAAAAAAAAACTATTTTTGATTTTTTTGCCATAAAACATATCCAGTAAAAAAATGTAAAAAATTTAATTTTGTCATAATTTAGGCCAAAATGTATTCTGTTACATGTCTTTGCTAAAAAAAACTCCCAATACATGTAAATTAATTGGTTTACATGAAAGTTATAGCGTATACAAATGACGGTATATATGCTGGAATTTTTATTTAAATTTTTTTTATACTAGTAATGGCAGCGATCAGCAACTTATAGTGGGACTCTGGCAGGCATTCTGACACTGGGGGGAAATAACTGCCACTGACATCCGAATGACACTAATACAGTGATCAGTGCTAATAAAAAGCACTGACACTGTACTTATGACACTGGGCAGGAAGGGGTTAACATATGGGGCGATCAAAGAGCTAACTGTGTTTTGTGTGCTGTTTTACATTATGTGTTTTACTAGGGAAATATGCTGCTGTGTATTTCTCTGCGGTGCAGAGAGATACACAGCAGCATGTCCTTGCTGGCAGGAGAGAGACCTGTGTTGTTTACACAATGGTCTCTCACCTGTCAGTTCCACCGGCGGGGACCCAGTGATTGACATCGGTGGCCGCCAACGGCGGCGCAGTAAGGGTGGCTTGCGTGCCCCCTACCCAGAAATGCAAATCACGTATATGTACGTGATTTTGTGCAGCCCTTCTACCCTGTAGCAGTAGTTCTACGATAAGGCGGTGGGGAAACGGTTAATAAAAATATAATTTTTTAGGCAATGTTGTATTAGATTTCATTTATGCATTTTGTCATAACAAACCAGAAAATAAAAATCCTCTATTTAGTCTCCCTGCAAAGAGAAGAATTCATATCCAACTATCCAACTGTTCTCATTGCTGAGCTTCACTCTATTGAGCAGCTATGGTAGCCTAAGTATCTTTGGCATGTGACACTTTTTCCAGTGTGTCGGCTCCCTAGTCCAATGTTTCTCAACCTTTTTTTTAGTAAAAACACCCTTTAAAATTATGGACAATGTCAAGTCACCCTTAAAAATTATGAACAGTCCCAAGACACCCTTTAAAATTATGGAGAGTCTTGAGGCATCCCATTATAAAATGTAAAAAAAACTATTATAATAGTTTTATATAATTCAGCAACATCCCAACCCATAGGACATCCAACGTGGTGATTTATTCGTCCAAAGCAAATACACTTTTACACACTGGTACTGACTAGTTTTCCAGCATTTTTCTTCTCCCTCAGTTTTTCTCCATCACTCAGGTAATGTGACCCCAGCACTGATGGAAAGGGGCAGGGGAGAGTCAAATAAGGATGCTGTGCAGGCAGCCGACATCCTCCTTATCAATGAATTATGTCATTGGTTGTCAGGAGCCAATCTAAAACCGCAATGTCACGTGCATAACAATGCCACGCCCAGCTGCACCCTGCACAAAGATTTTCGAGCTCACTGGACCACAATCGAGGTACCAGCAGCCTGGGAGCAATTGTTACTGGGTCAGGTTAATTATGCAATTAACCCTTCACGCTGCCACCACCTCCTTTTTGTACAGAGAAAGAGGAAACTCAGCAATATCAGCAATAACACTATGATGGTTGAAATAATTGTATGTATATCACTGTCACCGCAGCATCAACAGTGAGGCTCTTTCTGTCCATACATCATACATCAGCATCAGAGGTTGGTCATCAGCTCTGAGGAAAGGGATTCGTCCCCGAAACGCGTCAGCCATTTGACCGCACTGACAGTGAGAACACCTTGTCTGCTGTTGTGGCCATTGTCATTTTTCTATGCTTTTTAGATACATGCTTCGTCTGTGAGTATGTTTTTATTATCTCATTCCTACAATAAACCTTGGATAATGCACTAGGTGTCTGCGCCACCTGTTTTCTCTCTATCTAGTGGCTGATTTCCCCGTCTGAGGAGGGCTGCACCCCTGGAACATTTCCTTTGGTTGTCGCTGTCCTGGTACCCTTGGCTTCCCTTTTGGCTGTGCATATCCTGAGGCGCTGGAGAATACATACGATAGAGGGTTAAACACACACAGTAGCACTCTTCAGCGGCAGAAATTCATGTTTGCATTAAAGAGCTTTAGAAACAGTTCAACACTTTCAGAAAGTAAGATTTATTACTAAAAGGTCAAAAGGGTGCAATAAAAATATTTACAGAAAAAGATGTAGCCATTATATATAAAAATATACAGAGAACAATAGCACAGCAAAGAGATAACAGAAATGAATTTAAAGGGTTAAAAGATTTGCCAGTCAGCCTTGGTTTAAGCAGCTTCAAGTTCTATGAGCCCAAAAGGATTTCTTGTCTCTCACTGTCAGTTTCGATGTTAAAACAGGAGACTCTTCTTTCTACCCCTTAACTCAGCTTAGCTTTTCTAGTATCTCCACCGAGTGCCTCCCTGGAGCAGTAAACCAATCGTCTCCTTTCGGGGAGGGAGGTGTAGGTGTCATATACACTTGAATGGCTCTGGAGATATACTTTTCTGCCCTCCTATATATGCCAGCTAGGGGGTGTAAAATATCAGGAAATTTGTATTAAAGTGACCAATCTGAATATATGCCTGGTTTTTTATGTAAGTCTCTCATATTCCAAGCTATGAAATCATAGGGGAAAATGGATGTTGAATGTGGTGTCTTGTTTTATGACTTCTCTGGAATGTCTTTAAACTCAGTGATGGCTTTGTTTTACGCTTTTACGATCCCTTCTAGCAAGAGTTTCTTAAACAGGGGGGCACCTAGCTGGTGAGGTTTTATAGGCAGGACGCCCTCCCACTGGGTTTCGATGCCTTTTTTGAACTCTGCATCAAACAGACCACATGTCACTCAACAGAGAGGGAGGGGGATGAGGAAAGAGGGAGAAAGGGATGGTACAACATGGAAGATTCTTAACAAAATGAAGGACCGCATCCATCGCTGTGTGCACAATTGCTAAAATGTTGTCTTTATAGAACAAGCCTAATTTGAAAAGCATATAAACGTTTTATTTTTTTTTCTTTTATTTAAATTCCAGTTCCTAAAACTTGCTGCCTAAATGGAAGTTAGCAAAGCATAAAGAAAACATGTCAAAGATTCAATGCAATATAATGATACATTATGTGCTCTAGACAAAGAAAAGTGATTCTCCTTTGTTTTACATTACTGCCTTCTACTTTTCAGGGTTGCCAGCTCATCCATTTATTACACGTTAATAACATACTGTAGGTTTTATAGCCGATTAAATGCAGGTAAGGTACTGGTTAAAACATGGTTTACTGTTAAACCAGGGGCATATTTGCCGCAAATCATACAAGGCATTTGCCTAGGATGGCACTTTTCAGGGGGGTGGCACGGTGGCAGTGCCGCCCCCCCCCCCCGTTTCCCACGAAAGTGAAACTTCCATGGGAAAGGGACAGGGCTGCCATGGCTGCAGGAGGGTCACCCGGGCCAAGGGACTGGCTGCAGAGGAGAGCGGAGTTGTGGGTGGATCAGCGGTGAGCGCTTGGAGCGCATGAGGGGCGGGGCCCACTGTCAGTGTGCCGGGATGTGCAGGAAGGTGCCAGCGAAGGAGGAAGCAGAAGAGGACAAGGTCAGGGTGGAGGAGCCTGCCCGCTCTTTTGCCGCCGGAGATCGTGGGGGAGAAGGGACACAGGCAGCCGTCCTGGAGTGATGCTGACACCTCTGGAGGAGCCACTGCTGGACAGGTAAGTGCTTGGAGGACTGGTGCTTTCCCACTCCTGTCTCACTGTCCCCGATACACTGCCCCCCACCTGTTCCACTTCCCCTCTCCTGTCCCCCACATTGTCCCACTACCCCCCATCTGTCCCCACTGCCCCCCACCTGTCCCTCTGCACTCCTCCTGTCCAGATGCCCCTCACCTGTCCCTCTGCACTCCTCCTGTCCAGCTGCCCTCACCTGTCCATCTGCACTCTTCCTGTCCAGCTTCCCCGATCCTGTCCCATGCCCCCTGTTATGCTGCCCCCCACCTATCCCTCTGCTCCCCTCCTGTCCCACTGCCCCTCACCTATCCCTCTGCGCTCCTCCTTTCCCTCTGTGCTCCTTCACCTCCTGTCCCCCACATTGTCCCACTACCCCCCATCTGTCCCCACTGCCCCCCACCTGTCCCTCTGCACTCCATCTGTCCAGCTGCCCCTCACCTGTCCCTATGCACTCCTCCTGTACAGCTGCCCCGATCCTGTTCCACTGCGCTTCTCCTGTCCCGCTGCCCTGATCCTGTCCCATGCCCCCCCATCACGCTGCCCCCCATCTGTCCCTCTACTCTCCTCCTGTCCCACTGCCCCCCATCTGTCCCTCTACGCTCCTCCTGTCCCACTGCGCTACTCCTGTTCCATTGCCCCGATCCTGTCCCATGCCCCCCCGTCACGCTGTCCCCCACCTGTCCCTCTATGCTTCTCTTGTCCCACTGCCCCTCACCTGTCCCACTGCGCTCCTCCTGTCCCACTGTCCCTCACCTGTCCCACTGCACTCCTCCTGTCCCACTGCCCCTCACCTGTCCCACTGTGCTCCTCCTGTCCCCCTTCACTACTCCTGTTCCGTTGCCCCAATCCTGTCCCATGCCCCCTGTCACGCTGCCCCCCACCTGTCCCTCTACGCTTCTGCTGTCCAACTGCCCCTCACCTGTCCCTCTGCGCTCCTCCTGTCCCATTGCCCCTCACCTGTCCCACTGTGCTCCTCCTGTCCCACTGCCCCTCACCTGTCCCACTGCGCTCCTCCTGTCTCACTGCGCTACTCCTGTTCCATTGCCTCAATCCTGTCCCATGCCCCCCGACACGCTGCCCCCCACCTGTCCCTCTACTCTTCTCCTGCCCCACTGCCCCTCACCTGTCCCTCTGCGCTTCTCCTGTTTCACTGCCCCTCACCTGTCCCTCTGTGCTCCTCCTGTCCCACTGCCCCTCACCTGTCCCTTTGCACTCCTTCTTTCCCACTGCCCCGATACACCAACGATGGGACACTATTCCTCCCACTGACACCAAAGATGGGGCACTATTCCTCCCACTGACACCAGCGATGGGCCACCATTCCTCCTACTGACACTAAAGATGTGGGCGCGGTCATGTGATCAGTTGTGTCCAATCACAGCTGATCACATGTAAATAGGGAAATGCCGGTTATCGGCATTTATCTCCTTATGAGCTGGAGAGGAGAGCCGGGGACATCGAGAGGGGACATCTACACTGATCATCAGGGCCCTGATGATCAGTGTAGCCCCAGCAGTGCCACCTGTCAGTGTCCATCAGTGCCAGCTGTCAGTGCTCATCCATGCTACCTGCCAGTGCCCATCAATTCCACATCAATGCCACATATCAGTGCCTACCAGTGCACATCAATGCCACATATCCGTGCCCATCTGAGCTGCCTTTCAGTGTCACCCATCTGTGCCAGTCAGTGCCACCTATCAAAGCCAGTCAGTGCAGCCAATCAGTGCCGCCTATCAGTTCCAGTCAGTGCCACTTATCAGTGCTGCCCATCAGTGATGCCTTTCAGTGGCCATCAGTGATGCCTGTCAATGCCCATCAGTGCCAACTACCAGTGCCTCCTCATCAGTGCCACCTATCAGTGTCCATCAGTGCAGCCTATAAGTGCCCATCACTGAAGCCTCATTAGCGCACATCAGTGAAGGAGAAAAATCACTTATTTACAAAATTTTATAACAAAAACTAAGAAACTTTTTTTTTCTAAATTTTCAGTGGTTTTTTGGTTTGTTTAAGAAAAAATAAAAAAACCCAGAGGTGATTAAATACCACCAAAATAAAGCTCTATCTGTCTCAAAAAATGATAAAAATTTCATATGGGTATGTGTTGCATGACCGCGCAATTGTCATTGTGATAGCGCTTAAAGCTGAAAATTGGCCTGTGCGGGAAGGTGGTATAACTGCCCGGTAGGCTAGTGGTTAAGGAAAGAGAAGACTGTGAGGTTGATTTACTAAAACTGGAGAGTGCAAAATGTGGTGCAGGTGTGCATGGTAGCCAATCAGCTTCTAACTTCAGCTTGTTCAATTAAGCTGTAATAAAAGAAAACTGGAAGCTGGCTAGTTTCTATGCAGAGGTGCGCTATATTTTGCACTCTCCAGTTTTAGTAAATCAACATTTATACCTTAGACAGGCCATAGACAATGCAATCTTTCCTGCAACCATAGGTTGCAAAAAATAAAATTGCTTGATTCTTCCATCAACACAGTCAATGTGGATGTAGGAATCCCTCCCATGGAGCTGTTGTGTTCTCCTGGTGGGGGGCATTCATGCCCGAAGAACACAGTGATTATTGACAGTGACTATAGCCACTGGCAATAATCACATGGAAAATCAGGCGGTTTGTATCCAAGTCATACAACAATTGAATTGAGTACAATCAGCCTGTTTCAAATCTCAGCCGGTTCAGCAGGAACTGGCCGAAATTAAAAACATCTATGAACAGGCTTAAATCCTTTAAGTCATCCTGGGTGCAACTGGCCAATTTCTTCATGAATATATTTGTCATTAACTACTTCAGAAAATCAACAATGGAGGATCCAAAAGCTGTAGATAATTATGCAATCAATCATAAACCAAATAGGAGGACAGATAATCAGTCAATTGCTTTATGAAGGCATGTGTTGAGAGGCTACTAGAGCAGAAGTATATTTGGTTAAAGGATAAGTTCACCTTTCTACAAGAAGTTAAAAAAATGAATTTTTTTTGCAGGTAAAATATTGAGCATTTATTATTTTTTGTAGTAGGAGCCTGAAAAGCATTGCACCAGCAATCAGCAGATCGCTGATGCAATGCAGGTCTCCTGCACACTGTCAGTGTATCTGCTTGCTCCTACATCCTTTCGGGCAAGCCGATATTTCTGACAGGAAGACTCAATGAACTACCACAGCTCTCACATCACCATGGTATTTCATTGAGAACTACATGCCGACAGCTGCTAAGGCTGTCAAGACTTGTAGTCCATTCATTCACAGAACACTGTGAATGAATCATGCGGCCGTGTGGGTGGAGCCTCGCACAGCCTTGCTGTTTTTAAAAAGTGACATCTAGTACGGGGAACTTCTCCCTTTACTGCTGTCACAGGGAGGATGGAGGGATCGGGTGGCAGCTGCAGGATCTGGAACATGTTACATATCCCACCCTAAAAAAAGGTGCAACATGTTCTCAAAGGTGGACTTATCTTCTAAATAGAAGAAATAACCTTCCTTTAGAAAGTGAATGATTAATGAAATATTATATCCATTGTTTATCTTAACATAATGCTGCGCTCTGTACTGTCTTGCAAATGGTAAAAACTATCTTGCATATGCTGCCAAAATTCCAAATTCTATTAGCGTGACAAATGAATAACCTACAACCTTTTATAGATTAGTATGATCTAGAGGGTTCATTAGTATTAAAATTTTATCAAACCAAATGCATTTTGCACAATGTTATCGTTTGGGTCATTATAATTGGTTACTTGTGACCTTTGTATTACAGTACATCATTGTTTGCTTGTTGGCCCTTGTATTGGTATCGGAGGATAGAGACTGTTGTTGTGTTTCTTAATTAGCTAAGTGATTTCCTTTTCTCCAAACTTATATACAAATAAACATCTTTCCAGCTGTAGGGTCACACTACTATTATGTTTATGGCCCTATCTTTTTAGCTTGTTGAATTTCCTCAAGAGTGCTGCACAGCGTAGCTCATAATTGTTCTGGGTATGGACTTTTTTTTAAAGGACTTCAAAGCAAGGAATCAACATCAGCAACTGTTGCAGAATGAAGGCTAACTCTGTGCAACCATATCATAATTTGTATTGCCACAGAACATGCTAATGATAGTTACAAACAGAAAGGTTTCTCAAGGATGGCTAGATGGCTTCTCAAGATCAGTAGACCGGGGAACATCTTCCTCTCTTCAAAAGTGGAAAAAACACTTACACACTGCATTTGACCAATGGACTTGTTACCCAGCCCAGTTGGAGTTTCACAACTTTTTATCTTTTTATATTTTTGAAGCTCCACATTCTATAATTTGTGACTTATGTTTTTTTTTTCTTTACTGAAAGCAGTGGTTTTATCTTAGATGCCGAATGAACCGCAATATCACATTTGGACCCCACAACATCTACTGTTCCTGGAAAGTGAACAAAAAACAAAGAAAATTGTGGGTTGTTATTATGAAGTCTACTGTATCTGATTCCTTATCTACTTGTGGAACTTCATTTTGAGTTTAAGCAATGTCCCATGTGTTCAAGTACTTCTTCCCTTTTTTCTCAGCTTTCATAGTTGATTAGGTTCTCACCAGAAACAAGCTCATGTACTACAATTCAATGTATTATTTTAATGCTTTATTATTCGAAAGCTGTGTTTTCTGTCAGCAAGATTTAATTAGGTGTAAGCGGAAACAATATCTTGTTTGTGATTTGACTGAAGTTATTCTTTAGGGTTGTGGTGAGGTAGACTAAAGGGCACCAGAAAACCTTGTTTTAGTATTGTCAGTAATATGTGGTTGATTAAAAGGCGCCAGAAAGTCCTGCTTTCCTATAGTCATTAATAGACTTGTTTACAAAGTGTGACCTTCTTAATCCAAAAAAAACTTCTTTAACTGCTCATTAACCACTTGATTTATCATAACTTTGGGGCTTTTTAAAAAAAAACTCTTCTGACTTTTTGTATAATAAGCATTGCCAGTAATTTGTAGCATGTTGCCAGAATGTCAGACAATTAGAAATCCAAATTGAGATTATTTCAGTGTGGGGAATTCCCTGACCCACTGTTATTTAAAACGCAATTAAATAATTTACATATTATATATTGTTTATCAAGATAAATAACAATACAAGGCAACCCTGAAGGTCCTTTAAAACTTTATTGTTGATTTTACACGTTAAATCACTCAAAGTAAACCCAGGTCCTTCTGTGGTGGTTACATAAATGATTATATAGCGTCTCAAAATGACATTCTGATTTCAATAACCTAATTGCTCAAAAATGTTGCATGGTTTCACAAGGCATTTTTTTACAGTTTAATTAAAATTGGATTTTTCTTTCATATTACAATGTTATAAGCCTGCAAATGTGAAAACATTTTACCATGTATTTGTCTTTTTCAATATGTATGTACAAACATTTCTTCCTCAGAAAAGATATGGATTTATTAATAAGTTAAAACTTGCAGAAATGTTAGAATGGTTTTGTGAATCTGAATTGTAGATCTCTGTAACAAAGTCCTTGATCCTTTAACTGTCTTTTTTGAACAATAACTTCTCTCTCCAGCTGCTGCTCTGGCTTTTTTTTCTTGGGAAATGTTGTTGTCTTCATTTATTGTAGAACTCTGGAAGCAGAATTGCTTTACTCTTCTATATTTGTTTTGTACGCAACATATTTCCTTCATATTTTTCCATTTGTTCTTTCTCCTCTTCATGCTGCTCACTAAGTCTTCCCTAAATCACCATCAATACAATGTTCACTGATTTGCGCACTGGTTAGTTCATCTTTTCACCTAGTTTTGATTTATTCCATTTACCACAATATCATTAGCTTACCCTGTCAACTATATGGTTTTGTTTTTTAGGTCACCTTCTATCTTGCTCATCACATACTATAGCAAGAGATGGAACAGATTGTTAGAAACATTCTATTTTTTCTATCTTCTATACTAAGCCCTGTATGCATTCTTTTGTTTTAACATTGTAATGCTCAAAAAAACCTTTCCAATGTATTGGTAGTCCTAATTCCTTAAAATTAGGTAATACTTCAACCATCTTTTTATGGTTGATGGAGATACATCTTTAGGTATCATGTAGAGATATAATCCAAATTCTTAGACTTTTTCCAACATGTATTTTATATAAAAAAAACAAGCCTAAGAATCTAGGCAAATGTTGACAACCCACTATGTGGCAAATAATCTTGCAAAATACCAAAAGTGGGTTTCCACATGCACCCAAAAAGTCACTGGGTTTAAAACATAACTTTCATTGGGGTATGCATTAAAAAGAGGCTATTCCCAAAAGCATGTGAGATGCACTTATAAGTGGAGACTGGAATATTCCAACAACATTCATTATTAACTGCTTTCCCTATAGTAAAAGTACTGTTACAGGACAGCAGGGCTGTGCAAAATCACACACACATATATATATATATATATATATATGATTTGCATTTCTGGGTAGGGGGCACACTCGCCCGCCCTACCCATGCCACCATTGGTGGCTAGGCGTGTAAATCACCGGGTCCTGGTTGGAGATTCCAGCACCCGGTGATCACCAAGTAAAACTGACGGGAGAGACCTGTGTGTAAACATCACAAGTCTCTCTCCTGCCAGCAAGCACGTGCTGCTGTGTATTTCTCTGCACAGCAGATAAATACATAGCAGCATTTTCCCCTAGTAAAACACACACAGCACATTATAAAAAGCAGCACATAGCACACAGTTAACCCTTTGATCACCCCAGATGTTAACCCCTTCCTGCTCAGTGGCATTAGTACTGTGTCAGTGCTTTTTTACACTGTATTAGTGTCATTAGGATGTCAGTGGCAGTTAGTTAGTTCCCACCCAGTGTCAGAATGCCTGCTGCAGTCATACAGTCCTGCTATAAGTCGCTGATCGCCGCCATTACTAGTATATAAAAAAAAAATTCCAGTATATTTACCACCATTTGTAGATGCTATGACTTTCACGTAAACCAATTCATTTACATGTATTGGGATTTTTTTTTAGCAAAGACATGTATCAGAATACATTTTGGCCTAAATTTAGGAAGAAATATTATTTTTTACATTTTTTACTGAATATGTTTTATAGCAAAAAGTCAAAAATATTTTTTTTTTTTTCAAAATTGTCAGTCTTTTTTTGTTTATAGCACAAAAAATAAAAAAAAACACAGGTGATCAAATACCACCAAACGAAAGCTCTAATTGTGGGGAAAAGGACATACATTTTTATTTATGTACAGTGTTGCATGACCGCGCAATTGTCAGTCAGTAATGCAGCACCGTATTGCAAAAAATGGCCTGGTCAAGAAGGGGGTAAATCCTCTGGAGGGCAAGTGGGTAATGTAATAATACAGTTCCAAACTATGTGTCTCTCTTGAATGGTCACTATATTTCACTTGTCAGCTCAGTATCCAATCCAGCGGCTTTTGAAAAATGGACAACAGGGAAATCCCATCTAAAATCTAAATATGGGACATTGGCTCTTATCTGCAGGGTACAGTGAATATCTGCAAGGCTTGACTGTTCCCTAATGCCAAGGACTCTAATGACCCAGCCGCTTGACCAGTATGCACTAGTGCTTGCTTCCCTATGTGACCAAATAGAGACTCGCATGTAAGGGCAAATTAAGTTGTCCAAATCTCAACTCAAAAGAGTCTTGTGCCCACTAACACCAAAAAACCCCAAAGTGTTCAAAAATAAAACAAAAAACAACCTAACATGTTTTGTTCATTAAAACAAAGAGCTTTGTCAGGGGTGCATTAAATGTGTAAACAAATATAAAGTGGCATCAAATTCCTGAATTGGTGTCCATTACCATGTGACTGCTATCACCACATGGTCAAACTAACCAACAAAATGGCGGTCCTTCCCCATTGACTCCTATATATAGCAAAGAAAGCTGCTCAGCTGCATGTTCAGCAAATACTGACTATTTGTTTAAACAGTGTTATCTTGTGGGGGAAAAAGAAAATGGAACATCAATAGCGGTTTACATAGGAATATAGTATGGATTATAGATATCTCTACAGTAAGATTACATTACAAAAAAAACTTAGAGAGGGTCTACCAGGAGTGCATTGGAAAAAAAAATATACAGAGGCTCTGCCAATTTGTCCTGTCACATATAACTTCTCATTTAGTCCTGTGAATTATGGTACACTATTGCTTCGCTGGGTTTTTTGCCTTCCTCTGGATCAACTGTGGGTATAGGATTATAACTTTTTTTTCTGGTTGAACTAGAAGGAGTTTTGTCTTTTTCAGCCAGACTATTTATATAGCTATGTAACTGTTGCTATATTTTATGGATACAACACATGCAAAAAAATCAGAAAATCAATCACATACAAAGAGGAGATATGTAAACCCCTCATTTAGACCATGAGGTGGCAATGATCCTAGAAGATATATGCACTTTGCCTCACACTTCAACAACATTTTTTCTAGGTCACCTTTCCTCTGACCTAATTAATTTGCTGAACAACAAAAAAATTCATGTTTTCTGATTTCCATTATGTTTGTGCCACACATTTCTGGCAATAGGTCTGTCATTCCTTTAACATCACCCAGCTGCTGATGGTACTCCAGCTCCCATTCAACTAATTTCACAAAGAGCTGAATCTAACTACCCCTTGGGAAAGGAGGGGTGTACTTGCTTCTTGGTCTAAGTAGTGTAAATGCACCTTCACCTCCTTCACTCTCTTGTTGTAATAAAGACTCAAGGAGTTACAATGCCCCAGGTTCCTTTGGGGACATCATAAAGGGGTGTTCTGCTTGTTTGTCCTTATACTCCTTCTTGAGGGCTAGCTTTCTGCTGAAGAGGTCAATGTCCTTTGTCCACTCAAAGATTAAAATCATGAGTAGGAACAAAGGACAATCCTCTCCTAAGGGCACTAACATGATTTTCAGTCAATTCACTTTAGAGAGGTTGAAAACCTGAAGGTTATTATTGTTGTCTGAAATGTCAGACGTTTCTAAGGGCTATCTATTGTTTATTGTTTCCTGCTCCTTCTGGACCCTATGTATGTCCATGTGTCACTGTTTCTCAATTCTTGTGAGGGTGTACCCAAAAACATAAATTGTGTTCATACATAAATTGTATTCATTCTCCTTCAGCTGGCTGCTTGCCAGCTGAAGGAGAGAGCTGTGCACTCTGTGCCCGCTCTACTTCTTCATTGCCCCTGGCGCTGCACAGCAACAGGTCAGCTGTGCTGTAATCTGGGACAGATGCAATTGTGGGCTGCGTGTGAAAAATCCCACTCCCTCCTGGCAGCAGTGCTTGAGCCAATCAACGTTGGGAAAGAGCTTGCTAGGCAGATACAATGGATCAAAAGACATGTAGTCCACAAGGAGCCCTATATAATTGAGGCCAATTGGCTGTGAATTTAAATACCCAGGATTCCCTGCACACCAGGAGAAGATAGGAGATACTTTTCTGGGCTCTGAAGAGGAAATTCAGCCTCCAATCTGTGGGAAATGAGAGAGGATAGAACTGTTGAGGAACAAGAATAGAACCCAGAGAGCACAGGCTAGTCGCGGAACAGTTTATCCCCACATTGAGAGAGAGATTGAATATGAAAAAGCCTGAAGACTGAGTCACAGAAAGGTCTTTCACTGTGCTGGGGCCTGAGCTGGAGAGACCTGTTGCTGTGTGAGTGCCTATACTAGAAAGAACAGTCTAGTGGGAACCTGATCATAAGGACCGAGCCACTGGGGACAACAGACCCCTGAATGTTCTGGATCGGTATCCTTTGTGTATCAGGAGTGTTGAGTAGAACCAACTGTGCTTATCCCATTACTGTCGGCAGTTTATGCCAATAGAGACTGCTCCTTACTTAGCACCCCAAGAGTCATCCATTGTGTGCAGGTTTAAAGACACAGCAACAAGTGTACCACTGTGCAGACAGGCCCCAATGTTCGCCAGCTTTAATCTGCTAGTTAGGTACCAGGGGTACTTTACAGTCATCCCCAGGGGTACCCCTCTTATGAACTTTTTGTCTAGTTATTGCCAAGAGCTACAGTGAGACTTTTTTATGCTGATATTATTAATGCTGTTTATGTCAGTTTAATTTTGTTCAGCCTTATTGTGGCCCAGTTTAATTGCCATATTTGAGGTTAGTACTCCCATCAATTAATCTAATGCATCCAAACATATTCTCTAACCCCTCATGGCAGAACAGAGGACATATCAACCCAAGCGGCTCCTGCAGGGGTATGTGCTACATCTTGTATGTTTAAAAAGACAAACTGCTGTTTCCCAGTCATGTAGCATTTCTTCCTCCCATATATTACTGTTAAACTACAAGATTCTTCTTCATTATGTTTCCTCTCTGTTACAATTTGTGCTTTAATTGTATACTCATCAGCAGCATTTGTCAACAGATTTTTAATAATTAAAAAAGCAATTAATCTAAAAACTAAATTGTAACCAACTGCAGTCCAGGCTAGATTTGACCATACATTATGTGAATTTTGCATGTTAAAATGGCTATGTTGGGTAGCCCGGTTGCCAACATTCCCCTACCATCCTTTAGTTGAAAAAACAAATGGTGTAAAAAAAATTGTCAGCAAAATAGTGGCCACATCTAATAATTTAACTGTGTATGGCCAGCTTACAGAGTACAGAAAATACCTGTTGATCCTGCAAGAAACACAGGGCCCTTGTTGCTTCCTTTGAGCTGAAAAGAAAGCAGACATCTCTATCTTTCTTGTGTAAACTACAAGACCCAATAATCCTCCATGTAATGGAGATGAACAAAGGCAGACATATTTGAAATTCAGCCTGTGTAACATTTTTCCTACATAGATACAATAGAGAAGTCAGTGTAGACACACTAGGTAAAAATAAATGCATACAAATATACAGCTAAAGATGGGTAACCTGCACATCATATTTTTGTTTTTTGAATTTGTTGTACTTAAACCCTGTCATACAAAAATAGGCTGTTTTCTGGACTGTTTTCTGGATTGGCTTGGTGACATACTGTAGTTCCAGTTCGTGGTGAAGATATTAAAGTGCCCCTGTAAGGGAATTCCTGTGAGACGGCTGGCGAACAGACGTGTGCATGTGAACAGAAATGCGCAATCGCACACACGCACGCGCACGTGCACACGCACGGTGAATATTGGCACCAGAAGGACTATTTAAAAGTTGCCTCTGCCTGTGCTGAGTGCTGACTGGTCTTCAGCTGTTCCCCATTTCCTGCTCTTTTCTGTGTGATTTCCTTTTTGCTGACCCGGCTTGTTCCTGACCTGGCTCTGATTACTCTCCTGCTTGATACTTGTTCCTGACTTCAGCTCTGCTCCTGACTTTGGCTTGCTTATGATTTGGTACCTCACTGTATACCCGTTGATGACCCCGGCTATTCCTAAGACATTGCTCCTGTCTCCCATCCCTGCTTCCTGCTTTGCTATGGTGCACACCTGGCAATTTACCATACCAGCTCTGCATATCACTACTGATCCTGAATCGGAGATTCATCAGTCTTTCAAAGTCTCCAACTGCAAGAGCTGCAAACAACATATGCTGGCGCTCTTGTCCCCCTGGTCCTTAGACACCCTCTGTTCCACTTCCAGTGGGGTCAGGGCTAGTGACACAAGTGAGGCCGACCTCGTCATTTCAGTCTCCAATCAGGCACGTGACAGCCCCTTGGTGCCCAAGATCATTGTGATTGTTTTCATGTTCTCTGTACATTCGCATACAATTTTATAATTATAAAAAAGATTGATAATAAGAGAAATAATTGTGCTGGATGTTTTAGAAACTGAATAACAGCAACTGAGGAAAAGTCGTATACAAACACCTTTTTTATTATTATTATTATTCTAATACAGGATTTATATAGCATCAACAGTTTGCTCAGCGCTTTACAATATAAAGGGAGACAATACAGAAATGATACTGTTTAATACAAGAAGGTTAGGAGGGCCCTGCTCCTTGGAGCTTACAATCTAGGAGGGAGGGGCTGATGGTACAAAAGTTAATACCTGTGGTGGATGAACTAATAGGGGAAATAGAAGATTTGGTTATTAGTTGAAGGCAGGATAGGCTTCCCTGAAGAGGTAGGTTTTCAGAGATCGCCTAAAAGTGGGCAGAGTAGGTGATATAACAGCGTATACCCAGAGATGGATGCGGTTCAACCATTTTGGCTTCAACCTCCATCTTGGCAAAGGGGTTAACCATCCTGACAAACATATTTCCCCCTCATTCTCCCTCTCCCTCTCTGTTCAGCCACAGTGACATCTGGTTATGGGTCACTGGCAGACTAGAGCCAGCAGGAAGCCCAGAGCTATAAAACACCTCTCTGAGCCTGGGCCTAGCTTTCCAAAGAACCTGTGCAATTTAACACCTCGTATAAGATAAGGCAAGTTTTCCCTGGAGTTCAAAGAACATTCCCAGGAAACACGACCAGATAACCTTTGTTAAAATCCATTTTTACGCTATGTCTCATATCTTGGAATATGAGAGACTTACATAAAAACCGGACATATTGGCCACGAGAAGGCGAACAGTTTGGTAGGTCCCTCGCATTGTCTCGAATACATAGGAAAACAGAAAACTAGATCTTGTGAACCGTACAGTGTATAATTTCATAATTCATATTGAATCAATCCTCAGACGTGTCTGCATAATAATCTACCCGCGGGTGGAATGTCACTTGTGCAGATGGAAAGTTATGGGCCAAATATGAGTTAAGGGAGATTTTGGCTCTAGTTGAGGTATCCACCCATACCTCCATGCCCTAAACGGGGTATTGGTCCTTGACTTCAGAGCCACCCCCTGCTGGGGACTACAAAATAGGCTGTCAGACCTAAGAGTGTGAGTTGAAGATGTCTCCCATTTTTAACATCAGCACCACCTGAGGAGACCTGTGCCGTTTCGCTCTGAAACTTGGAACTGCTAACCCAGGACTTTGGCAAGTACTTTAACCCTTTCACCTCTCTTGTATCTCTTTGCTGTGCTGTTAGTCTCTGTATATTTATATACTGTATATATATCTTAGATACATCTTTTTCTGTAAATATTTTTATTGCACCTGTTTGACCTTTTAGTAATAAATCTTTCCTTCTGAAAGTGTTGAACTGTTTCTATAGCTCTGTATTGCAATTTACGAATTCCTGCCTCTAAAGAGAACGCTACTGTGTTTGTTTAACCCTCTGTATAACCGTGTTATACAGACGATTACCTCAACCATTATAGTGTTATTGCGGATATCGCCGAGTTTCCTCTTTCTCTGTACAAAAAGGAGGTGGTGGCAGTGTGAAGGGTTAATTGCGTAATTAACCTGACCCAGTAACAATCGCTCAGGCTCTCGGTACATCGATTGTGGTCCAATTAGCTGGAAAATCGTTGTGCAGGGTGCAAGCTGGGTGTGGCATTGTTACACACGTGACATCGCGGTTTTAGATCGGCTAGTCCTTCTGTCACGAGTTTGGTGAGAAGGTCTGGGGTCTGACTCCACGATCGTGACATATTGGTGACAGCGATCGTGGGATCGTCGCATATTGGTGGCAGCGATCACGCGTCCGTCACAGGTGATAGTCGGATAGATTGGGGTAGAGAGTTCCAGAGGATGGGGAGGCTCTGGAGAAGTCCTGGAGATGAACATGGGCGGAGGAGATAAGGGAGATAGAGAGCAGGAGGTCATGGGAGGAGTGGAGATAATTTTGGTGATATTTGGAGACAATTTTGGTGATATTTGGAGACAATTTTGGTGATGTAATTTGGGGCAGAGTTATAAATGGCTTTATATGTTATTGTTAATGTTTTGAATTTCACTCGTTGGGCAATGGGAAGCCAGTGGAGGGATTGGCAGAGAGGGATGGCAGATTTGGAACAGTTAGTAAGGTGGATGAGTCTGGCAGCAGCATTTATGATAGACTTTAGAGGGGATAGCCTGCGATTACGTAGGTCAATGAGGAGGGAGTTACAACAGTCAAGGCAAAAAATAAGTGAATAAGTTGCTTAGCAGTTTCAGTAGTTAAAAACAGGAGTATCTTGTACATGTTGCGAAGGTGAAGTCTACAAGATTTGGACAGTGATTGGATTTGGGACTGAAAGGACAGATGGGAGTCCAGGATTACACCCAGTACCCAGGCATGACGGGAGGGACTGATGGTTATATTATTGATCTTGATGGAGAAGTTAGGGGAGAGGGTAAGGGCTGGATGTAATAGTATGAGCCCCATTTTAGAAAGATTTAGTTTGAGGAAGTGGAGTGACATCCATGCCAATATGTCACTTAGTAGGTTAGCAAGAGGTGACTGAAAGTTGAGGTGAGGAGTAGAAAGATAGATTTGTGTGTCATCAGCATAGAGATGGTACTTGAAGCCATGGGAATTTATAGAGTGACCAAGGGAGGAGATGTAGATGGAGAAGAGAAGGGGTCCAAGGTCAGAACCTTGAGGGACCCCTACAGAAAGAGAAAGTGGAGAGGAAGAGACAGAGTTTTAGGTAACGCTGAAGGAGTGCTGTGATAGGTAGGAGGAGAACTAAGAGAGAGCAGAGTCTTGGAGGCCAAGAGTGGAGTTTTTTGAGGAGGAGGGGATGGTCAATAGTATCAAAAGCCGCAGAGAGGTCAAGTAGTAAGAGCACGGAGTAGTGACCATTGGTTTTAGCAGTTAGTAAATCAGTAGTGAATTTTAGTAGGGAAGTTTCAGTGGAGTGGAGTGAGCAAAAGCCAGACTGTAAAAGGTCAAGAAGGTTGCTGTTAATGAGGTAAGAGCTCAGGCGATTGTAGACTAAGCATTCTAAGCGTTTAGAGGTAGTAGGGAGATGCATCTTAAGTTTTTCAGGTTGGTGGGGTGCAGTGTGGACTTTTGGGAGTGAGCTGCGCATGCTTTAGAGGGCAGGGAAATTTGCCAGTAGAGAGGGAAAGATTGAAGATGTGAGTGAGGGAGTAGAGGGCAGAAGAAGAGGGTGACCGTAGTAGTTGAGAAGGGACAGGATCCAGGGGACAGGTGCTGAGATGGGCTTCTGAGAAAACTTTAATGACCTCTTCAGCAGTAGCAAGATCAAAAGAGGAAAGTGTTGAGGGAGATTTAGTATAAAGTATGCTAAGTGGGATAGATGTCTGTGTAGTGGAGATTTCCCTACGAATTGCATCAATCTTATTTTTGAAACTATTGGCAATCTCATAAGCAGTAAGTGAGTTACTGGGTGGACGTGGAGGTGGAGAAAGTAGAGATTTAAAAGTGGAGAAGAGACAATGAGGACTGGATGACAAGGTATTAATAAGAGTGACAAAGTAGGCTTGTTGGCAGCATGGAGGGAGGAATTGTATTTTAAGAAAGCAGATTTATATAGGGTCAATTCTTGCTGGGATTTATTTTTACTCCACAATCGTTCCAGTGCATGATTATTTCTCTTAGGATTTCTGGTGTCGGCAGTCTGCCAAGGTTGTAATGGTCGGGCCTGATACTTCAGGTAGTTAGAAGAGCAAGTGAGCACAGTGTGGATGAAAGTGAACTGTTATAGACAGAAGTGGCCAGGTTAGGGCAGGACAGTGGAGAGATTCTGTCATAGAGGTGGTCAGTAGCAGAGTAGAAAATAGAAGGGTTAAAGTTGTGAAGGCTTCCGCAGGTAATTTGCTGCTTGGAGGATTAGGTGTTTGAAGATGAGGACACTGTGAAGGTGATAAGACCGTGATCAGAGAGAGGAAATGGGATGTTTGTGAGGTTGTAGGGAGTGCAAAGATGGGAGAAAACAAGGTAATGTATTCCCATCAGAGTGAATGGACACCTAATAATTTATTTTTATATATATGTAAAGTGATAGTAAATGCTCTTTAAAAAACAACAAGCGGGTTAATACAGGTCTCAAAATGTAAAGTCCTGAGCTACTAGCCAGGCCTTAAGAGTTGCTCGCCACCAACTGCCCCACCCAACCCCTACCATGGCCCGCCCCTAATTCTGCCCCTAAACATGCCCTTCTAAATTATCTCATGAAATTACACTGATAAATGTTACTCATATTACATCAGAGTCCCCCCACATTACATCAGGGTCCCCGGAGTCCCCCCACATTATATCAGGGTCCTCAAAGTCCCCTCATATTACATCAGGGCCTGCAATGTCCCCCTAAGCACTACATCATGCTTAGATCATGCACCGCATACAACCATAATCTCTCACTCACCAAACCATAACTCTACCAAGCATATCCTACCTTTTATCCAACCCAGCAATACCTCAAATGCCCCATCCTCTACCACTCATAAAAACCACATCATCCTGAACCTGACCAAAGCACCCATACATGTATGCTTAAACATACACATACAGACACATGTACACACTCACACACATACATACACAGAAACACATGTACACACACGTACATACACACACAGACACATGTACATACACACACACATATACATGCGCGCACACAGATACACAGCCACACACAGATACTCGCACACACAGATATACATCCACACACAGACACATGTACATACACACACACACATACACACACACTTACACACACAGAGACACATGTACATACACACACACAGATACACACAGACAGAGACACATGTAAATACACACACACACAGATACACATGCGCACACAGATACTCGTGTACACACACACACACAGATACATACACACGTACACTGCCCTATAAAAAGTTGCAGTACAGTACTTCAATACCTTCACTCACAGAGCCGGGTACTGCACTCTAGGGGGAGGCAGAGAGCACAGCACGCACTCCTTCCTTTGCTTTCACTTTGCTCAACTATTGAGCAGTCTGACGGCTCAGAGTGCAAGTGACGGAGCCAGCCCTGAGTTCCGAACCTACTCAGCAACATGGCCCTGAGGGACACATTCGCCCCCACCTTATTTCCACTCACCAATGCAAGGAGGCGAGTGTAAAGTTCAAGGCCTGGGTTAATACATATCTGAGCTGCCCTGAACCTCCTTTTCTCGAGTGGAGCTCTGAAGAAGGGAGTCCATCTCCCGAAAACCGTTAGCCTATTCCTATAAGGGTATAATATTCCATTGGACTTACATTATAGATTTATCTGCTCTGGTTTTATTCTCTTTGGTTTGTGAGTATACATATGTTTTCTGATTAAATTTATGGCGTATCACGGAAATGCATGATGAGCGTCCACCCTTGTTTGCTTTTGTTCACCAGTATCAAGATTTTGCGACCTTTGAAGGGCTTGCCCTCAACGTTTAACATTCAATATTCCTCCTAGTCTGCATGAAGACTTGAGCGCTGGTTTCGTTTGTACGTTTGCCGCAATGTTGTGCCTGGTTCGTCCCCTCCGCCAAGTACCCCATAGAGAGCCAGTTTCTATGAGGGCACTTGTGCAGGATTGCTCCCCAGCCTTGCTCTCTGTATCTATTGACACAATGGGACTTGGGCCACCCCCCTCCACCCCACCCCACCTCTCATCACTGACTTTGATTGACAGCAGTGGGAGGCAATGGATCCCACTGCCCTAGCAAACCCTGAGAGACGAAGAAGTTAGGGATCGAATTAGGGCTCAGGGAAGTAAAAGGGGGTGAGGGGGGACACTGATGCCTAAAAATGTTTTACCTTAAAGCAAAGAATGCATTAAGGTAAAAAATGTTTAGGTTTTATAACCACGTTAAAGCTTCTTTCACTTTCTTTAATTATCTTAGTCTGCTGTCATATGTTGACCTAGGGTGCATCTTCTGGTAATTAATACTGAATGTTAAACTCCAAGCCAGAAGAATGGTCTTGTTGCTGCCCCTTGCATTATGGTGTCATTGATGGAAGTATTCAGGATCCTGTGAGGACTCTTGAGAACCCTGTTCACAGAGTCCACTTCAGCAGGAAGTGATGTGGGTACTGTAATAAGGACCCTCCCCCACTACAAATCAGAAGAGAGAAAAATGGGGACCTGATATGTGTTTTAACTGTAGGTGGTGGTGAGAAATATTTACCTTTCAGTTAGATTGTTTTAGGTAAATGCTAGAATATAGCTAGAAGATGGTGGAGTGGGTAGGAAAAAAGTTTTTTATTTTTATTTTTAACTGGTAATGAGCTTTAATGTTATACTGATACTGACAATATTGTGAGTTAGTGGTACAAACTTTAGAGAGTAAGCTTATCTGATGTGAATAGATCAGTAATATCTAAATACGTCTGTGGAATATGCAGAACTTTGTAATGTATAACCTTAACACAGAAACACACACATAAAAAGACTTCATTGAAGGCTTTGCCTTGCTACTCTTTCTTCACTGCTGCCCACCCCTTTCCCACCTAGCTTGATAACAATTCCTTACTGTCAAAAGACAGCCAAGGGCTGCTATGTAAAAAGAGTTTCACAGCTGTTGTTAAAATTGACCTTCTGGCACAGTGTTTATAAACACTGTTGAGATCCATCAAAAATAAAAAGAAACTTTGATACTTTTATATATAGTCTGTTGTATTAATCTGCAAGTGAAATAGTTTAACACCTCTTGCGCATGAGGGTGGTGGAGTAAGGTCAATGCCCACATGTACTCCTTTCAAACCAATATCAGAGAATAATCCAGGCCTTGCTGCCCTCTTACGACTGGGGTAGCCTGATTAATAGCTGCAAAAGAACAAACAACAGAGGGCAGCCATGGCTCTGATGAAGAGGGTTCACCCTCAAAAAAGCATAAGCCATTTTTTGGATCCAAGATGGCGTCTCCTTGGTGTTGAATCACTCTGGATCCCATTATCTACTATCCACTATGCCAAGGGAGTTTGGCTTGATATGCTGTATATCTGCACTGTTTGTGAGTATGTTTTTAATGTTTAATACTGTACATTAAAGTACCCTTGAGATGTACTAGGCTCTGTTTGTTCTTTTGCAGCTATTCATCTGTAAAACAAAGGGATGAGCTTAGTTAAAGCAACTTAACAAAATCATATTTGTAATATAATACAATTCTATTTAACAACCTAATAACTGTTAGTTTACCCAAATCCTAATCAGCTCTAACTTCTCATTTTGCTTTTAACTATTACTGCCCTGTTCTTTTTTGTTTATTTCTAACTAATAATAATACGAATCTCAACTTCATCACTGTATGTATATCAATGTTTTCAATCAGACCACGCAGACTTATGGTATTCAATTAGTGAATCCAAAATGTTTAAATCCTGCATAACCTGCAGATTTTCTCAGAATTAGTAAAATGGTTTGGCATGTACTCAATAACAAAAACTTGTAAATCATTTTTTTTTATTGTGGTATTGTGAGAAGCGGCATGGAACACTATGTTTGTTATCCCTAACTAATTAATATACGATGTACCTCTATGAGTTTACATAGGGTACATTTAGTACGCCCCACATATAACAGTCTACAGGGACACTATAGTTCATACACAACATGGTCACTAGAACAAGTAATAAATTGGCTGATGGAAAAGATCTCTCTACTGGAAATGTGAAAAGAGAACTGTCCGTGTACAATAAACTGATATGTGAGGCATCCACATTTTTACACCTATAATTACTCACCCTGTTGTCAAAATATCCTCGAATATCCATCCTGGGACTAATATTCCTCACTAATTTACTGGGTGCGATCATGTTCTTAAATAACCTGGTTTGCCTAAAGACAATATCGGGGGTCTCAGGTAGGGCCTAGCTTGGTCAAACATAAAATGATTTGAGATTGCTGGCAATGAACTTTTGGACTTGCGAATCACATTGCTACTGTACTGGTTTAGTGGTAATCAGAAAATTGTAGCTGGCTTACACTTGAGCTTATTGCACTAGAACTGCTGTGGTAAGTGATCAAGAACACTGTTGCTGGCTTACACAGCCTCCAGTGACACTGGAACTGCTGTGGATAGTGATCAGTAACACTGTTGCTGGCTTCACTAGTCTTGTGATTGTCTGTTTGGTGAAACTGGGACTGCTGCTGCTAGTGATCAGTAACACCATTGCTGGCCTTCACTGACCCTGTTGACACTGACATTGGGATGGCTAATGGTCTGGGCACTGTTGTTGGCTTAAATTGGCTCTGGTGACACTGTACTAGTATAGCTGGTGATCAGGATATTAGCATATATTAGTTCTGGTGACACTGTACTGACATGGCTAACAATCAGAACAATATTACTGACTTATACTGACTCTGGTGGCACTGTACTGGTGTGGTGGTGATCAGAAAATGGTCGCCCGCTTACACTGGCACTGGTGACCCTAGAACTGCTGAGTCAAGTAACCAGGAACACTGTTGCTGACTTACACTGGCTCCAGTAACACTGACACTGCTGTGGCTAGCAATCAGGAACACTGTTGCTTGCTGTACTGACATTGGTATGGCTAACAATCAGTGCACGGTTGTTGGCTTAAACTGGCTCTGGTGACACTGTACTAGTATAGCTGGTGATCAGGACATTAGCATATATTAGTTCCAGCAGTTTAGCAATCATCACACTATTACTGGCTTATACCTGACTCCGGTGGCACTGTACTGGTGTGGTGGAGATCAGAAAATTGTTGGCCATTTACACTGGCACTGATGACTCTAGAACTGCTATGATAAGTATTCAGGAACACTGTTGCTGACTTACATTGGCTCCAGTAACTATGACACTGCTGGGGCTAGCGATCAGGGACACTGTTGCTTGCTGTACTAGTCTTATGACACAGCTTTCAATGAAACTAGGACTGCTGTAGCTAGTGAACAGGAACACCATTGCTGACTTACGCCATCCCTGACGACACTGGCATTGGAGTTGATAGTGACTGGAAACACTGTTGCTGGCTGCACTGGTCTTGTGACATTGTGATTAGTGTGGCTATTGATCAAGGAAACTAGGAGTGGTGGTCTTAGTGATCAGGGACACTGTTACTGGCTTACACTGGTCTGGTGACACTGTGACTTGTGTGGTTAGTGATCAAGCACACCGTGAAATATGTTACTGCAGATCACAATAGGAAGCACTGTGTCAGAGGAGAAAGAGCAGTGGGTGCAAAATGCAGATTTTCTTTACATTAGTGATCTCTGTGATTTGCCACAGCAATCACAAAGTACAGGGTCAATTTAATTCGTTCTGTACCCTTGTTTTGTGACCTGCAGTATTTTATGGATACAGCAGTCACAGAGCCTGACTCTGCCTGCTCAAGCATCACAAAGTGAAAGTCATTCTAAGAAAGTCTCCAGTCCTCAGGAAAGTGCTAAAGACATTGTGCTATTATGTAATTTTGAGCATTGGTGTTTTTCTCATGTAGCCCTTCAAATAAAATCTAGGACCCACTCCTGATGTATAGTAATTTTAAATTTTATGCTATTGGCAAATAACCCCCATGGTATTGCCGAGCTCACCATGGTCTTTTTCTGACAACACTTTGCCTTTCTAGCCTTTGAAGGCTAAAGTTTGGATTGTTTATACTTCACGCTGGATTCAATGAAACCCCAAAAATTGATCCTGGGCAGATTTGCTTATGCCAAAGATTGCCTATGCTTTGCAAAATGTTCCAAAATAAACACTGTATCACCTGTCAATATAACAAATTAAGATGTTGTAAAAACTAATTGGACAGATCATTGATCTTCTCTTCAACGTATAAAATATGCACTACAAGGATTTTGGCTAATTATTCTCTAATTAAAGAAAAGACTACAAGTCAGCTGTATGCACATACATGCAGTAGACTTCAGAGATCAGTTTGGAAGATGTTCAGTTACACTAACAGATCCAAATATCAGCATATAAAGAACATTTGAAAACCATTCCAACTATCATGTACATATTAAAATGCAAATAACAGCTACACTTTTGCTGGTCCTTGTGTATGATTTCTTTCAGCACTCTGGTTACATTCAACACTCCAAGACATACTGGTTGGTTAATTGTTTCTGTCTTATTTGGCTCTAGTATGTGTGTATGCAAGTGAATTAGGGACCTTGGATTTTAATGTCCTTGTGGACAGGGACTGAATGTACCATATGTAAAGCTCTGTGTAAAATGCCAGTCCTATGTAGATACTGATACTGCTACTACTACTACTACTACTACTACTAATAATAATAGCAATAATAATAATTGTATTATACAGTTGTGTCCAAAATTATTCAACCCCCAATGCTGTAAAGGGGTTTAGGGACTATAGTGTACATTTGGAATTGTATTCAGAATCAAATCCTACAAGGACGTTGTAACTACCCAAATGCAACTAAAATGACATCAATTGTTTATGTAATACAGTAGTAAATGGTTCTTATGTGGTTTCTTCATTGCCACAATTATTCAACCCCTTAAAGACTACCACTCTGAAGAACAGAGGTTCATACAGGTGCTTTCCATCAGGTATTGAAAACACCTGTGGATGTCACCGAGCAGCAATCAAGCATAATAAGCACCAATTAGGCAGCTTTAAAATGACTGTGATACTCAGCTCCTTCTAGACATTTACTGGTGTGGTTACAAACATGGTGAAGGCAAGAGAATGGTCCAGGAAGACAAGAGAAGAGGTGATTTCTCTTCACAGGAAGGGCAATGGCTATAAGAAGATTGCAAAGATGTTAAACATACCAAGAGACACCTTAGGAAGCATCATTCGCAAATTCAAGGCAAAGGGCACTGTTGAAACGCTACCTGGTCGTGGCAGAAAGAAGATGCTGACTTCGACTGCTGTGCGCTACCTGAAGCGTAGAGTGGAGAGAAGTCCCCGTGTGACTGCTGAGGAACTGAGAAAAGATTTGTCAGATGTGGGTACAGAAGTTTCAGCCCAGACAATAAGACGCACACTGCGTAATGAAGGCCTCCGTGCCAGAACTCCCAGGCGTACCCCCTTGCTGTCTCCAAAGAATAAGAAGAGTCGACTGCAGTATGCCAAAAGCCATGTGGACAAACCACAAAAGTTGTGGGATAGTGTTCTGTGGACTGATGAAACAAAATTAGAACTGTTTGGGCCCATGGATCAACGCTATGTTTGGAGGAGGAAGAACAAGGCCTATGATGAAAAGAACACCTTGCCTACTGTGAAGCATGGTGGAGGGTCAATCATGCTTTGGGGCTGTTTTGCTTCTGCAGGTACAGGGAAGCTTCAGCGTGTGCAAGGTACCATGAATTCTCTTCAGTACCAGGAGATATTGGATGGAAACGTGATGCAGTCCGTCACACACCTGAGGCTTGGGAGACGTTGGACCTTTCAACAGGACAATGATCCCAAGCATACCTCCAAGTCCACTAGAGCATGGTTGCAGAGGAAAGGCTGGAACATTTTGGAGTGGCCATCGCAGTCACCAGACTTAAATCCGATTGAGAACCTCTGGTGGGACTTAAAGAAAGCAGTTGCAGTGCGCAAGCCTAAGAATGTGACTGAACTGGAGGCCTTTGCCCATGAAGAATGGGCGAAGATACCCGTAGATCGCTGCAAGACACTTGTGTCAAGCTATGCTTCACGTTTAAAAGCTGTTATAACTGTAAAAGGATGCTGTACTAAGTACTAAGATTGAATGTCACTTGGGGGTTGAATAAAACTGATAATGCTGTGAGCACAGAAAAGACATTTGTGGTTATTTCATTATAACTGTTATGTTATATTTGTCTGACCTACAAGTGCCTCTTTAATGTAAATGTAAGCAAGATGACTGAATGATCAAAAGCAATGTCAAACTGGCCAAAACACTCAATTTCAGTGGGGGTTGAATAATTTTGGACACAACTGTAATAATAATAACTTTTTCTTTAATAAAACATGTTCTAACCAATCTACCTTAGTCCTAGTGAACTAGCCTGTAGTAAACCCAACGACACAGAGCCTTCTTCTGCAAAACCATATTTCATTAGAAACATCTCCCATGAAATACATCTTTTATCTCATCACAGTTCAGAAATGAAAGATATGATATAGTTGTGTCTAATGTTTATCATGCGAATCAGAAATGTCATCAGGGTACAACTTACAGCTGCCTGCACCATTTCACAGGTCAGTCTATCCAATTACTGAAATGAATCATTTGCCAAAAAACACAAACATGTTATGAACGTTGTCATTCCAGAAACTGCTGGCTGCTTACAGTGACAGGGTCCAAACAGGAATGCAGCTAAGTGCAAAGAGATGCCAAAATTTGTCAGACATGTCAGCTGAAAAATCTTACTTTCAGAGATTCACCACACTAAAACATTTTCAAAAACTTGAGGGGCCAACACTATTAGCTCCGTTCATGTTTGAGATGGTTGAACTCTAGCAGAACACTCTCAAAGCAATAACAGGATGTCAAACCAAGTATAAATTATTTTGTTGAAATCAATAGTCCATCACACTTTCCTTAATAAAGCACTGCAGATAGCAGAACAATGAAAGATGATAGCTGATTGGTCGCCATGAATTGCCTTTTGCACGCTACTATTTTCCCTATTCACCCTTTGGTTGTCTGACATTTTTTTCAAAATGAAAAGTACATTTCAAGCCTGGGAATTCACATAAAATTCTCAAAATGATATATTATCTAAATTTTAAGTAAAAAGTACACGCAAATATTTTTCAGTGAACACGAACACAGAATAATCTTCAAACTTTCAATGACATAGAAGAGATAAAAACTGCTGAGTAACTGATAAAAGATTAATTCACGTTTAAAATACGGTGCACTTACAAAGCAGCAAAAAGAAAAAAAAAAGATGATACACATAAGTGAAAATCTGACACATTAAACATCTTTACTGCTCAATTTAGAAAAAAAATTTAAATATTTTCTTTAAGCTTAACCTTTAAAAAAAAACCTTCTGTATGCAGAAACTCCAAAAAACCTTCTGTGTGCAGCTCCCCTTATACTTACCTGAGCCCGATGTCGATCCACGCTGTGCACGAGAGCAGCATCACTGCTCTCTCTCTCTCTCCTCACTGGCTTATATAGTACCATCACTTTTATGCAGCACTTTACATATATATTATGTTTTCAAATCAATCCAAAACCCTCAAGGAGCTTACAATCTTAAGTCCCCGACTCACATTCATACATATACAGTGAAGGAAATAAGTATTTGATCCCCTGCTTATTTTGAATGTTTGCACTCTCAATGAAATGACCAGTCTAAACATTTAACGGTAGGCGTATTGTAACACTGAGACAGAATAGCAACAAAAAATTCAAAAGAAATGCATGACTAACAAATTATGCACTGATTTGCATGTTCATGAGGGAAATAAGTATTTGATCCCCTATCATTCAGCAGGATTTCTGGCTACCAGGTGTCTTTCATACAGGTAACAAGCTGATTTTAGAAGCAGTCTCTTAAAGGGAGTACTGCTAATCTAATTTCATTACCTGTATTAAAAGACACCTGTCCACAGGAGCAATCAAACAATCAGATTCCAAACTTTCCACCATGGCAAAGACCAAAGAGCTGTCCAAGGATGTCAGGGACAAGATTGTAGACCTACACAAGGCTGGACTGGGCTACAAAACTATCACCAAGCAGCTTGGTGAGAAGGTGACAACAGTTGGTGCAATCATTTGCAAATGGAAAAAACACAAAACAACTGTCAGTCCCCCTAGGTCTGGTGCACCATGCAAGATCTCACCTCGTGGAGTGTCAATGATCATGAGAACAGGGAGGAATCATCCCAGAACTACATGCAAGAATCTTGTCAATGATCTCCAGGCAGCTTGGACAACAGTCACCAAGAAAACAATTGGTAGTATATTACGCCGACAAGGATTGAAATCCTGCAGTGCCCGCAAGGTCCCTCTGCTTAAGAAAGCACATGTCCAGGCCCATCTGAAGTTTGCCAATGAACATCTGAATGATGCAGAGAACTGCTTGAAATTGTTGTGGTCAGATGAGACCAAAATCGAGCTCTTTGGCATCAACTCAACTGCCGTGTTTGGAGGAGGAGGAATGCTGCCTATGACCCCAAGAACACCATCCCAACTGTCAAACATGGTGGTGGAAACATTCTGCTTTGGGGGTGTTTTTCTTCTAAGGGGACAGGACAACTGCACCGCATAAAAGGGACGATGGACGGGGTAATGTACCGTCAAATCTTGGGTGAGAACCTTCTTCCTTCAGCCAGGGCATTGAAATGGGTCATGGATGGGTGTTCCAGCATGACAATGACCCAAAACACAAGGCCAAGGCAAAAAGGAGGGGCTCAAGAAGAAGCACATTAAGGTCCTTGAGTGGCCTTAATCCAATTGAAAATCTGTGGAGGGAGCTGAAATTTCGAGTTGCCAAATGTCAGCCACCAAACCTTAATACCTTGGAGAGGATCTGCCAAGAGGAGTGGGCCAAAATCCCTCCTGAGATGTGTCAAAACCTGGTGACCAACTACAGGAAATAACTCCCAACAAGGGATTTGCCACCAAGTACTAAGTCATGTTTTGTGAAGGGGATCAAATACTTATTTCCCTCATGAACATGCAAACCAGTGCATCATTTGTTAGACATGCATTTCTTTTGAATTTTTTGTTGTTCTGTCTCTCTGTGTTACGTACAATACACCTACCATTCAATTTTTAGACTGATAATTTTTTGGTGAGTGGGAAAAGATTCAAAATCAGCAGGGGATCAAATACTTATTTCCTTCACTGTATATACTATGGCCAATTTAGACCTACCAACAAAGCCAGTGAGATGGGAGCAATGGGCAGGCCGTGCTGCACTGTTTGTGTCAATGGACACACACAGTGAAGCTTGGGAACAAGTCTGCATGGGTGCCCCCATAATAAATGGCTTCCTATGGGGGCACTTAGCAGGGGGAAGGAGCCAGGACCTCTAACTGTGGACCTGAGAAGTGGAGGATCAGGGCTGCTGTGTGCAAACCATTATTCAGAGCAGGGAAGTATACCATATTTGCTATTAAAAATACATTTAAAAACATATCTTTACAATCACTTTAATGCTTTTTATTCAATTTTATTTTATTGGATTGTCTTTGACTTTTACTTAAAATTTTTCACTAGGACTTACATGATCCCATGATTCCTGTAAAACAATATAGTACAAGATGCTTGGCTCTTCCTATTGGGGAGAGTAAAAAATATAAAAAATAGTTACACTTTACATATTGAAACAAGTTGTTTTTTGTTTACACAAAGTTAAAGTGAGTCTGCCCATGTTGACATGTTGACCTCCGTTTCTGATTTTCTGGCTGTAATGTTGATCCTCTATCCTCAATTTTTTACTGACTTGAAAGAAATATGAAGACCAGATTTCCAACTTCACTTGCTGCATTATTGGTCTGGAACAGTGACTCAGGAAAAAATTAAAACTGGAGATGGGGACATTAATTATAATTTTCAAAGCGCTTTTTAGGTTTTAGCACCTCCGATGGTAGTAGCCTCCATCATTATCTACATCAGTCTACAGTAAAAATTTAGTGGAGGGGTTGTGTTCTTACAATGTGGACAACTTGAATAGGATGTTGCCTCTGCTGTACTTTGAAGTCTGTGGGATGTTATTCCATAAAGTAATAAATAATTACTGCTACTGTCTGAAGAAAGTAAACATCTGTGCTCATGGAGGGTGGGTGTGTGTGTTTGGGTACTTCAGCTTAGTTTATTTAGGGGCTAGAGAGGTGGTTTGGGGTGGTTTAAGGGCTAGTTCACACTATACAAATGCAGTCCAGATGCGCTCCAGTTCAGGGGCGGACTGACAACTCATGGGGCCCCCCGGGCAATAGGGTATCATGGGGCCCCTGTGTCCTTGCCCAAACTCAAAAAAGCCTATGAAAAAGGTACCAGGGGCATCTCATGGGGCCCCCTACTGACCCAGGGCCCTCGGTCAGTGCCCGAGTTTCCAAATGGTCAGTCCGCCCCTGCTCCAGATGCATTTCTGCATGCATGTTTTTGATAAGCTTTTGGTGCTTCCCGGTGCATTTTTTATGTGTTTTTGATGCGTTCTGGTGCATTTTTGATGCGTTCCAGTAAATTTTTTCCCTCTCTTTTTTTCAATTGAAGTAGAGATATGTGGGTCCCAGTGTGTTTTTTGTGTGTTTTGATAAGTTCCAGTGCCTTCTGGTGCATTTTTTATGCATTTTACCATGTTCCAGTACAGTTCTGTGCAGGAAAAATGCAGGCTGTTCTACTTTTTCTTCTGCATTTGGAATGCACTCCTCGAACTGCAAGCACTGATGTGAACTATAACATTGACAACCATATAACCTACTTTCTGTGCGTTTTGGATGCAGAAAAAAGCAACTGAAACTCATATAGTGTGAACTGGCCCTTAGAGGATTACTGAACTTATCCTTTAAATCTTGACAAACTACCTGATTTTTCCCTTTAGTATACCATGTTTTTACAAATGAAATGTACAAACCACAAATTTGAGCATATGGCTGTAATTAAATCAGACAACTAATTTACATATACATCATTGACTAAAACATAAACAGATTTATATTTTACACAAAACTATGCTATAGGAGCCAAAGTGACATAATAACCCAGAGAGGGATATAACAGCATGTGGAGAGATATAATTACATGGCATGGGATATGATAACATGCAGCAAGGTAATAGCATGCTGTGTAACATAATAACAAGCAGAGTGAGAGAACAACAAGTGGCAATCTAAAACAACAAGAGGTATCTGTATTCAGATTAGCTTGCTGCATGTGTAAATATGCAAAGATATAGGTTTGTTTAGGAGACACATTTTTTTATTACTTGAAATTTATTTATGGTGACAGCTTCTGCTATTTAAATAGAAATTACCAGACAGACTTTAGCATACATTGGATACTGTGTTACATTGCACCCTGTGGATAAAATGTTATTTTCTTCTAGTTAACAAGACATTACAATCAAAATACATTTAATGCAATTGTAATATTATGTATTTTGTCTGTAATATGCAGTGTCAATTCAATTAATTTTCAGATTAAAGAAGATAAACACTTAGCTTTTATTTGCTCTAAAAATAATGTTGTTTGTTCAGCGTGTCCACTGGACTCTTAACACTGAAAAGCAAACTGTGGATTTGTATTGCTAGGTGGTATAAAAGCATTGTGGAATTGTATACACAAGACAAGGATGAATCAGCATAAGTGGAACACTTGTCCTCCAGAGGATTTACCCCCCTTCCTGACCAGGCCATTTTTTGGGTTACAGCACTGCGTTACTTTAACTGACAATTGCGCAATTAAATTTACATCTTTTTTTCCCACAAACTGAGCTTTCTTTTTGGTGGTATTTGATCACCTGTGCGATTTTTTTTATTTTTTGTGCTATAAACAAAAAAAGGCCGACAATTTTGAAAAAAAATTTAATTTCATCATAAATTTAGGCCAAAATGTATTCTGCTACATGTCTTTGCTAAAAAAAAAATCTCAATACATGTAAATTAATTGGTTTACATGAAATTTATAGTGTTTACGAAAGGCAGTATAGATACTGGATTTTTTTTTTCACTAGGCGGCGATCAGCGACATATAGTGAGACTGCGGGACTGTGGTGAGCATTCTGACACTGGAGGGAACTGACTTGGTGTCACTGACATCCCCAGTGACACCAATACAGTGATCAGCACTGATAAACAGCACTGACACTGTACTAATGGCACTGGGCAGGAAGGGGCTAACATGTGGGACAATCAAAGGGTTAACTGTGTGCTGTTTCACAGTATGCTGTGTGTGTGCTTTCTACTGTAAGCACACTGATTTGTTTGGCTCTGCTATGCAGAGCCATATAAAGCAGTGTGCTGGAGCTGAAAGGGGAGAAATCTGTGTTGTTTATACACAGGTCTCTTCCCCGTCAGAGATACTCAGCGATCATAGGGTGTCGGCAAGTAATCACAGGCCAGAACCCAGTGACTGACAGCCAAGACCGCGAATGGTGGTGCAAGCACCCTACCCAGCAATGCAAAATCACGTGTATATATGTGATTTTGCGCACCCCTGCTCTCTTGTAGCAGTATTTCTACTATAGGGCGGATGGGAAGCAGTTAAAGTGATCTTATAGGTTAAAATTTGGGGGGCTTAAAATAAAAAAGATATTATTCTTACCTGCTCTGTGCAGCGATATTTCACAGAATGGTCCCTTACCCCCACTGGTGCTATCCATTCCTTCTTCCTGTGGATGCCCCCATAGCAAGCCTTTGGCTGATTGTGCCCCCAAGCTGCATGGAGTGGATCCATAGACACACACAGCATGGCTCAGCCATTCCACCCACTCTCTCATCAAAGGACTTGACTGACAGAAGTAGGAGCCTATGGGTCCCATTGCTCTCAGAGTCTTCTGTGGGATCAGGAAGAGGGATCAGCGATGCTGCAGTTGGGAATGGTCCTGGATCATGAGAGGACTCAGGTAAGTATTTAATGATGGGAAATGGATAGAGGTATTGAAAGTTTTCTTGCCTTAAAGCAGAACTAAACCCTTCTATCCTTTTCAGCAAAGGAAGCTGCCATCTTAGTCTATGTTTGTTCTGCAGCTGCCTTGATGCTGTACATGTGATCAGTTATGACTCCAGCCATTTGATGATTTGACAGTTTGGTTGAGAGGACAAACAAATGTAACTGATAGCATTCTAGACAAGCCAGGAATGCAACTGATTTTTTGAAACTGTTAAATTGATGGGTTTAATTCAGCTTCAATGCAGAGAATATAATGAATAGGGGAACACGGGTTTCAAGGCACCCTTTTCAAAATGGGATTGCAGCAGCAACAGTCTCAAGTTTCCTGGCACTGCTACGGTTTGCAGGGAGCCTTGTAATTATGAAAAAAAGGAAAGCCTTGAGACCTGGTCAGGTGACCTTAGAACTTGCTGGAATCCTTTCGGGTGGCTATATAAAGGGAAGTCTGGGACAAGCAGTTACCAATTGCAGCTAGAGGTGGACCACAGTGGAGCTCCCCTTGCCTCCCTCTAGGGTTGCCACCTCATCACTTTAAACCCGAACACATGTTAATTACACAGGTTCTGAGGCTAATTGAATGCAGATAAGGCACTAAGTGAGTTTAATTACCACCTTAACTTCCTTAGCGGTATTCCCGAGTGTAGCTCGGGGTAACATTTCAGTACCAAAAGCGGTAACCCCGAGCTACACTCGGGAATACCACGCGGCACTGCTCCGGCATGTGTTCTTCACTTACCTTACCCTGCGCTCCCGCGATGTGTCCCCTGCAGCGTCCCCGGCCATCTCCTCCGGCCGATGCCAGCATCCGGCTTCTGTGTCCTGTCCCTGTGACGTCGGGACGTACGGGCGCCGCCGCCGCCGGCGGCGGGAAATTTAAAAATTTTAAAAAATGTCATTTTTTTTTTTTTACATTTTACATAGTAAAACATTGCTGTCTCAACCAATTTCACATACATATTGTCCCTAGTGCTTTGTCCTGTGCCCTGCCTGCATTTTGTCTGTTCTTTCTGCCTGGAAACTGAGAAACGTCCATGCATCCAAAAAGTGTCCCTTTAGGTCAAAAGCGGTTTAGATCAGCTAGAGAACAGCGATAGTAAATCAGAACCACTTGCAGAATTGAGTGATAATGATTCGTGGGGAAATTCGTCATCAGACACTGAAAACGATTTTGCGACTGAGCTCAGCGATGTGCGAACTTGGCGCTATATTTCAAATTTCAGTGTTTTTGGTTTGATTATATTATTGAATTAAATTTTTTATTATTTTTATATTATTTTTATGATTATTTATTAAATTATAATTTATGATTTTGTGTTTCAAATTTTATCATACCCGGGATGTTTACTAGACTCTTGTTCGGACAGATTTCAGTGAGTTATTCCTAAATATTACAGCCTACAATAAAAAAAATACATATTTCCATGCAAAAAAATGGTACCGCTTTCAGCACCAAAAATCTGAAATAATCATACCGCCAGGGATGTTAATCAGCCACAGAACCTGTGTAATTATTACGTGTTTGGTTTTAAAGGGATGAGGTGGCAACCCTACCACCCTCGCTGTCACAGAAATAGCTGCTTGCTATTAGAGTAAAAAAAAATCTTTTGACTTTAAAGCATTTTAAAGGTAGATATATTCTGTCACTAGGTATGGTACTAACTTTCCAATATGGAAAAAAGGATGACTTTTGGAGCAAAGTATGTAAACAAAGTACACATCCCGGCCATGCATCCAATTATGTAGCGTACAAAAGAATACGAGTAATATTGCTTCAACTTAAAAGCACCTTTTCCACCTTCTTTTCTTTTTATACTGTCTTTTTCAAACAATAAATGCAATCTTAGAGGTTGGATGAAAGGTTTAGTGGAATAAAACTGTTAAAGCTCAATACATCAGGCCAAAATGAGGGACAACTGAGGATAAAGTAGGAACTGGGTTATTTAGTTACTGAGTAGCAATCCCTCAAATGTGGGACAATAGGGAGCTATGTGAGTGAATCCATTTGTAGCTTTCTTTTTTTATTTGCAGTGAATGCTTTTTGATAGTCATTAACCCATGACACTGCTTTTTTGCACCATTTTACAGACTGGTCTTTGCTTATTGTGGCATTGCCAAGCCCGTCCATAGACCATAGTATCCTCTCTGACCCACAGAACAGCTTGTGGCAAACTGCAGCAGCCATACAGCAAGGGTGAAATGCATGGGTGGTCCAATCATATGAGGAGGGTAAAGCTGGCCATAGAGGCTTCTAATCTCGGTTAGTCCCTGCTGAACTGGCCGAGATTTGAATCATCTATAAGCAGGCTGATTGTACCCAATTTGATTATTGTACAACCAGCCCATCAGATTTTCCATGAAATTATTTCCAGTGGCTATGATCTCTAGCAATAATCATGGTGTTCTCCCAGCAGGGACTGGTCCCCCTCTCCCCCCGCCAAAAGAACACAATAGCTCCGTGGGAGGAATTCCCCCATCAACGCTGACTGTGTTGATGGGGGAATCTAGCAATAATCTTTCTGCAACCCATGGTCGCATCATCTATGGACGGCTTTAGAGAGAGTAATGTATCCTTGCTAGTTAGACAATTTAGAATCAGTGTATAATGTGTTCATTACTTGGCAGATAAGCCGAGAAACTTTAAAGTACATAACAATGTCTTGCTATAGAATTTTAAAATTGTTTAAGGCTCTGTTTACAACTTTTTACAACTTTTTTTTTTTTTTGCAGAGCTGCTGATAATCTGTTGCAGTTCAGTTCCTTGCAACTTTATTTGAAAATTGTTCCAAGCTTTGTTTTCAATATTATTTCCTTGGCAGAGAAGCTGGCAATCTATTGCAATTTCAGGTTAAAACCAATATTTGACAGTTTTATTAAAAACCTGTTCCAGGTACTATTTGCAAAATGCTTTTGCTCGACAGAGAGCAAGCTTTAGTGTTACTAAATCCAGGACCCAACATCCACTCTATCTGGTTTCCCACAGTACAAAGAACATGGAAATACAATTATTTTAGTAAATATAAACTGCTAAATACCTTTTCTCATCAGCAGTTAGAACAGTCTTGTGACTTCTATCAGTGTCCAGCAGCACACTTGTTAAAGTTTGTAGGAGAAGTTTTCTTTCTGCTCTAAGAGGATGCAGAACCCCTGACCTCTGCCTGGACAGTGCTAATTGGCCCTGTGCTGACTACATGCACTCTCCCCCCGAAAAAAAAGAAACCTCTCTAGCTATAGACACCAAACTGAGCATGTGCAGAGTGACTCCACACGATATGTCTTATCAGGAGGTAAGAGGGGGACAGTGAAAGAATGGGAGGATCAGGGAAGTCAAGATCAAATGGCCTTTTTACACAATGCAGAGAATTAACCCCTTAGGCCCCACAGTGAGTATAAGAAGCAGGCTTAATGCGTATACAGACTGATTTTGCTGTTGTGGGTTTATTAACACTTTAACATTTTGACAGGGAAGCTAACAATTTTTTTGCAGCTTTGTGGTTCATTTTGACACCTCTGTGAGAAGGCTATGTGTTTTTCAGTTTGTTAGTGTAATGTCTAGTACACATGATGACAAAATCGGACAAAATACCAGTATTGGATCGATCGTCCAATAATATGATCATTAGTACACAGCTTTCAAGAGATGATCACAACAGTTCATGTATAATTATCCAAAAGGACACGCATGAAAATTCTTGAACAATAACAGAACGAATGATTTTCGTTTAATCAGTACAGTATTTGTCTGTAAAAATCAGCTGACCAACACTGTGCATGCTCAGAAAGGAAAGAATGCATTACAATACAGTACATGGCATCATCAGTTGTATTCTGTCTTATGAGAATTTTCGTAACTCTAGTAACCTATTCGTTTTTGATATGAAACTAGCATGCAGGGGTGGACTGACAACTCATGGGGCCCCCGGGCAATAGGGGATCATGGGGCCCCTGTGTCCTTGCCCAAACTCAAAAAAGCCTATGAAAAAGGTACCAGGGGCATCTCATGGGGCCCCCTACTGACCCCGGGCCTTCGGGCAGTGCTCGAGTTTCCAAATGGTCAGTCCGCCCCTGCTAGCATGTCAACAAAATGAGGATCATTTGTTGGATTTTCTCATTGTGTGTACTAGACATAAAAAAACAGAAAGAAGCTCCAGAATAAAATGGATGAAAAAGAGTCCACCTGAATTTTAACTGTTAGTAAATAAGCCATATAAAAACAGCTAAAGCATTTCAGGGACCACTCCCCCTTCATCAGGACAAACACAGGATAAAACTTGGATTGACTTCAAGAAAATAGTGACCTCACAGATCTATATTAGAACCAGTACTAAACTCTCCTCATGGAGTAACAATGTGACAGTTTCTGAGCGGCAGAAGAGCTTATAATAGAAAAATCCTAAACTCTTTCATCTATTTTGGTTTGGCGCTCATTTCTGTATTTCCGTGGTCTGAGCGACTGTCGGTAGCCCATGGAGGGAAGTCTTGCTGTGTGGGAGCTGCTTCACCAGAGCTCTTGATATTGTTTGAAGTTTTCCTTCATCTGACTGCACATAGTGAAGAAGTGCAAAGGTTCCCAGCAGCTCTTTAAATATGTTGTTATGGCATTTTGTTACTTGGCAGAAATGCTATTTACATTATTTTTTGGGTTTCATTTTTAAGTGCATAAAAAAGTGGACCAATATTATAATAAACCACTTATATTACAGGTGTATATTCCCCAAGTTTCTGTTCCAAATCACCTGTTTACAAGACTAGAGTCAATTCTGGTTAACCCCTCATTCCCCAATGGTAACTATATACATGCCTACATCATACATTAAAATTACACTTAATACTGTATGTGCAAAAACTGATTTATCCCCCAATTCTGTTTTTCTTACCTGTTTAATCGCTGCTTGTTTTTGTTTATTTTAGCTCACTTGTCTCATTCTCCATCCCCCCCCTTTATTTCTTTGCACATTTGTGGCTATGTGGACAGTTTTTTCTGACAGACATGTTTTCTACTATGTTTGTTACCACGATGTTTTTGTTACAATGTGTCACCTTGCTAATCATATTTAGCTGTCAAGAGAGGGTGGCTGCGGAGAGAGTTAACCACTTGAGCCCCAGAGGATTTACCCCCCTTAATGACCAGGCCTTTTTTTGCTGTTTGTCGCTGCACTAATTCAAATGAAAATTGCGCGGTCATGCAATGCTGTACCCAAACAAAATTTACGTCCTTTTCTTCACACAAATAGAGCTTTCTTTTCGTGGTATTTGATCACCTTTTTATTTTCTGCGCTATAAACAAAAAAAACACGAAAATTTTGAAAAAAAACAATATTTTCTACTTTCAGCTATAAAAAATATATCGTAAACTCAAAGTTAGTCATAAATTTAAGCCAAAATGTATTCTGCTACATGTTTTTGGTAAAAAAAATCCCAATAAGTGTATATTGATTGCTTTGTGTGAATGTTATAGGATCTACAAACTATGGTATAGATACTGTAATTTATGCCTTTTTTTGCTATACAGCGCTGCACTAATTCAAATGATAATTGTGCGGTCATGCAATGCTGTACCCAATCGAAATTTACATCCTTTTTTTCACACAAATAGAGCTTTCTTTTGGTGGTATTTGATCACCTGTGCGCTTTTTATTTTCGGCGCTATAAACAAAAAAAACACAAAAATCTTGAAAAAAAAACAATTTTTTCTACTTTCAGCTATAAAAAATATATTGTAAACTCAAAGTTAGTCATAAATTTAAGCCAAAATATATTCTGCTACATGTTCTTGGTAAAAAAAATCCCAATAAGTGTATATTGATTGCTTTGTGTGAAAGTTATAGCGTCTACAAACTATGGTATAGATAATTTGAAATTTACACAGCTTTTACTTTCTGACCGCCCATCACATCTCTTG